>NW_009711869.1:113231-113645 GCF_000703405.1 Apaloderma vittatum
AGGAGAACGTAAAAACATAAAATAGGCTTTATTTTCCTGCTACATTCCGGTCGTTAGAAGAGAGCTGTCCATTCAAAATTGCATGTTTTCTGCCACCATCACCATGTACAGGAGGTTCGAGAGATTATTAATTGCAAGAACACAAGTCAACCATAAGCTTGACTCTGATTTGCCTAATATGTTGCTGTTTGGCGATTTAATGCAGTTCTCCAGCAATTTTCCCTTTAAACGAAAATTTCCTTAATGTGAGAAAAGAAGGCGTGCCGCTGGGGGGGAAAAAAAAAAAGAAAAAAGCACGGCTATGCAAGCGACAGGAGAAAAGCGAAGACATCGGCCACGCAGTCTCAATAAGTGGTGATTTCTGGAGGTTTTTTTTCTCTTCCTTCGCAGTTTATTCTTAGTTTGCGGCTTCCG
>NW_009711870.1:0-26745 GCF_000703405.1 Apaloderma vittatum
CCCCCAAGCCTGTAGCGTTGCATGGGGTTTCATAAATGGTTGGAGAAATATTTTCAGGAAGTTGAATTATTAATATTTCTGTCTGCTGCAGATTCAAATCACAATTGCTAACTTTTTCCCCCAAGATAAAAATACAATTAGCCACAGGAGTGACTCAAGCCAGGCTTGCACTTCTCCAGCTTGCAGACAGAACCCCAATGTTTCCTTCTATTTAATCACACCCACATCACATCACTCAGCATGAAGCTTAACAGTTTAATTATAGATTATATAGTCATAATGCCTTCCTGTTAGGAAGAAAGGCCTCATCGGTCAGGCAACTTATCACTTCTTTATCACAACACATAACACGTGGAATAAGCAGAATCTCCGGGATAAGAAGAATTAGTGAGTCACTTCGGACTTACAGACTACAACTTGAGCCATTGAATAAATTTAAAATTTAAAGATGTAGAACAGGCAAACAACTGGATTTTGATGAACAAGGAAAACTCATCTCTACAGAGGGAATTGAGGAGCAGGCTTGGAAATTCAGATCTTGATACAGATTATATACACATATATATTATTTTTATTTATATATACATAAGTTGCATTGTGGAGAACTGGATACCTATAAAGCTTGTGCCAAACAAGTGTCCAACTAGAATTTGATCCGAGGGCCTGCTAATATTCGCAAAATACAAGAGACCTAAAAATGTGTAATGCCTTAGCATCCTAAGAAGCTTTTGTCAATATTAAAAAGACTCTTTGCATCTGCTTTCAGCAAGAACCAAAGCCCAGATGCAGAAAGGCACAGCAGTCAGATCACCAGGCCTAACAGCTGTGAAGCAAAGAATTCTAAATTAACTGCAGTAACTAAAAGAAGTATATATGTTTATATCAATGCATCACAACAATTTAATTAAAAATTAAAATACTTCTAAAAATAATACCTACATAATATTTTCACAGCCAGATAAAAATGCCTTAAAATGCTAATAGCATTTGTTTCCTATTCTACTTACTTATGCATAAGAAAATTTAATTATATTTCTTGTAATTGCTTTATAGACTAACAGCTAATGTCCTGTCAACCAGCAGCCAGAAAATCGTGCTTCAGATCGACGAAACCAAGAGTCACACAGGGCAGAGAGGAAGACATAGATCCAGCTCCCACAGTACGCGGTGTTTGATTATCAAACTTCTCCCACAAGGGAAGGCAGAAGACACGATTCTTTCTTTTCTCCCAGTTACGTGCCTCTATTTCTGGTCCTGAGAAACCTGTGATCCATTAACTGCTACACGTTTAACTCAGAAAATGCCTCATTCATTCTCGCAATCATCCTGACTTCCTTCCTGCGCTCCATACTCATAGGATCACAGGATGGTTCAGGTTGGAAGGGACTCAGGACTTTGCTTTTCCCCTCTTCATGCCAGATACAGTCAGTTTACAGAAGGAACTCGCAGGTTTGGGGCCCAACTGGTACAAACCCAAGCAGTCAATTCAGTGATTCAACTGCAGAGGCCACAGGAAGAAAAATAATCCATGATGAGCACTAAACGCCACTGAAACTCTTCTATCTGACTAAGGAGGTTATTCTCCCCCTCTACTCTGCCCTCACGAGACCGCACCTCGAATACTGGGTCCAGTTTTCCAGACCCTTGTAAAAAGCCCTTCTCCAGCTTCCCTGTAGCCCCTTTCATGGACTGGAAGG
The DNA here is from genome assembly GCF_000703405.1 of Apaloderma vittatum. Lineage (NCBI taxonomy): Eukaryota > Metazoa > Chordata > Aves > Trogoniformes > Trogonidae > Apaloderma > Apaloderma vittatum. The sequence continues at coordinate 1,698 of NW_009711870.1, forward strand.
CTGCTACTAGGTCACCTCGGAGCCTTCTCTTCTCTGAGCTGAATAACCCCGGCTCCCTCAGCCTGTCAGAGCAGAGGTGCTCCAGCCCTCTGATCACCTTCGTGGCCCTTGTACCCTTCGAGGCACCCCTGTTTTCTTCTTTCCTGCATCCTTTCCCAGGGCACCCACCTCTTGCCATTCCCTGTAAAGCCTCCAGCACTTCCCTCGTGGCTGCCTCTGCACAAAGGTCAAAGGAAATTAAAGCATTGCCACATGTACATCCCACCACAACTCTTGCCTAAGAAACAAAATTAAGTGTTTAAATGACTTGCCAAAAAAGGGCTAAAAATATAAATCTCAGTGGAGATTAAAAGAGGTTTAAAGATTAAGTTTTATCACAGATTCACATATTAACTAACATTTTTAACTGAAAATGTGTTTTGCTTTCTGCTGAGCAACTGCTCATCATCATGAGTTTTGAACAGTTTAAAAGCTTATCACACGAAGTCCAAAGCTCATGATCTCACATACATACAACAAAATAATATTTGTAGGAACTGAAAAGTATCCAAAAATCATTATGCCTAGAAATATTTGCCACATCTAACTCTGAGATCAGCACATGACATCAGATAGAACTCAGTGTTCCAGGAAGGAAAATATACATTCAAAAAATAAATTTAATACTGAAGACACTACAGTGAAGGAAGGTGAATCTCCCCCCTCCAAAATGATGACCCATCCAAAGAAAAAAAGTTTACAAGCGATGCAAATGTTACGAGATGACAGGCCAGTTGAGCTAGCCTCACGTGAGTTTAAGTTTCAAGTTCACAAGATTACTTTGTTTAACCTCATTTAAAAAAAAATAAATAAATCAGATTTAATATTAACTGTGCTGGGTTTACCAACACATACAGATATATGGCAAAATATTAAAAATACAGCACTAGAATGCATGCCCAGAGCCTCCCAGGATGTAACAAACATTCCATATTAGAGTACCTGGACACTTGACTTTTTTGGTATTACTACACATGCTACTTCCAGAGTACATATGTAGGGCTGTCATTTAGACTTCTGCACAAACTGAAGGTCTAAACTCAATAGAAAGTTTTCTGCACATGGCCAGGCAATTACTGCTGAACAAGACGCTGGGGATGCCTTGTGGAGTTTACCCAGCATTGGCTGCAAACAGCACCTGACGGAACACACCTCGCCTGCAAGCTTCCAGCCGGGGAACAGTTCACCTTTCTCCAGTGCTTGGAGAGGAAGTAATAGAATTATGCAGAAAACAAGTGTTAAAACCAAACAAGGAAGGGCAAGAGAGCAGACTGTTTCATGCACTTAAAGGAATAACTGCTTATATATATATATATATATGTATGTATTTATATATATGTTGCCCTTCCCGACTAGCTTATGCAATAAACCTGAGCAGCGCTAGGAGTAGCCAGGAGCGTGCGGTTACAACAGAGCAACATCACAAGCTGATGCGCCGTTTAGAAAAGCAAGAGGCACATGTACAGTCAAGAAACCTGGGTAACTGAAACCAGAGAGAATAATTAACATTTCAAGCAGGATTCATTCAAGTTATTAATCATATTTTGTTCTGCTGTCCTTTGGAGCAGTACCTCAAGTTGTGCCCCAACACCAGCACTGCCAGAGGCAACATTCAGGAGCTCTCTCTCCCATGCTCTTGGCAACACAGTATTTTAAAATACAGACTATATAAACACATTTCAAAATATTAATTATTAAAAGAAGCACCACTGTGTTCTTCATTCTGTGTTCACATTCAGCCACAGAAAACTTCACGACACTGTAGATTTTTACTTTTGCAGTGAAAAAAACAATTTCCAAATCCAAACTGATGTCTTCTTGACAGGTGATTTTTTTAAAACATTTTAAAGCGCAAGTACTTGTCTAGAACAGGGAAAGGACCACATCATTTCATCAAATTTTCTGCACTGAAATAGTTAACTTCTAAGGAAAGCACCTGTGACATTTTAGATCTAGTAAGTCCATCAAGATAAATAACTTGTACAGCCATGTAACTTTTTCATGCAGCACCTTTCTAACACACTTGTAAACGCCTCTGAATATGAAGTAACACACACACATATCCCCAGCCAACACGGGTAAGACAATAAAATCCCAGTGCAGACACAGTGATGATCTGAGAAGACAACCTCGCACACACATACCCACAAGCGGCAGCGCCGGCACGACGAGGGCAGCAACAGCGGCTCTACAGTGTAAAGTCTTAGACCTCCTGCAAACTCAAACCAAACTCAGGACTTTGCTTTTCCCCTCTTCATGCCAGATACAGTCAGTTTACAGAAGGAACTCGCAGGTTTGGGGCCCAACTGGTACAAACCCAAGCAGTCAATTCAGTGATTCAACTGCAGAGGCCACAGGAAGAAAAATAATCCATGATGAGCACTAAACGCCACTGAAACTCTTCTATCTGACTAAGGAGGTTATTCTCCCCCTCTACTCTGCCCTCACGAGACCGCACCTCGAATACTGGGTCCAGTTTTGGGCTTCCCAGTTCCAGAGAGACAGGGACCTACTGGAGAGAGTCCGAGGGAGAGCTATGAGGGTGATCAAGGGACTGAACACCTCTCCTGTGAAGAGAGACTGAGAGACCTGGGGCTGTTCAGCCTTGAAAGGAGACGGCTGAGAGGGGACCTTATTAACGTACAGAAATATCTGAGGGGTGGGGGTTAAGGGGAAGGGGACAATCTCATCTCAGAGGTGCCCAGTGATAGAACAAGAAATAATCGGTTTAAGTTAGAACACGGGAAGTTCCACCTCAACACAAGGAGAAACTCCTTTCCTGTGAGGGTGCCGGAGCCCTGGCCCAGGCTGCCCAGAGAGGGTGTGGAGTCTCCTGCTCTGGAGACTTTCAAACCCACCTGGACACGTTCCTGTGTGGCTGCCCTGGGGGGGGGGGCTGGATTAGAGGATCTCTAGAGGTCCCTTCCAAACTCTAACATTCTACGATTCGATATGCCTACATATCAGTGCCATTGGCTACATCTGCCAATCTTTCAGTCCTGGTTTGCTTGGTTTTTTTAAGTATTGTTTGTAGAAGCAATGGTTCCCTCATCACGAGCAAGGCTCACTCAAGGCATTTTTCCTGACGCTCTGGTTAGAAGAGACCTGTTCCCTGGTTTATTCAGGCCAAAATAGCTGGCTGGTGCAGACCCATCTCTCACCCCACAAGCACAAGAATCAGCACCGACATTTGTGCTGATGGATGGGATTAGCAGGAGCAGCTCAGGGAAACCGACACGGCAGCCCCGATAACACTCTCTGCAATGACACTATTTTCTCCAAAAGCCAGAAGAAAAAAAAAATCAGCAAGAGTGACGGATGGCACCACCATATCAGCAACTGGTATTCGAGCATCAGCCTGAATGCCAAAGAGCCTCCTTACACCCAGCGTTTCTTTCATGTGCTCAGGACGAAAATTAAACCAAAATTAAACATGGCCTGCAATTTTGCATGTTATCTTTGTTTCTGAGAAACAAGAACTCCCAGCTCCGAAGCCTCCTTACCAGCAAGGCTGCCCACCTCTCCCTGGGCAGCCAATGACACCTCCGAGCTCCTCAGTCTCACCTCCTTGCACAGTCTGCCATGATGGCAGTTTCCTCAAAACCACCATATAGCCACGGAATAAGCTGTATAAACTTTGACTGGCAGGACTGCTAAATTGCTGCATATCTCATTTTCCCCACGCCTTACTTGGATGCAAAGAATTCAGACAGAACATCCAGCAGAGAAACAAAGGCCAAAATTCTGGAAATCAATGCAGGTTTTATTCCATTCTATAAAGACATCCTAGTTACTTCAAACTAGGTGCACACGGCTTATTCTATAAACATCGTTTAAAAGCTTGCAGCCATTAATCTCTTTTTTTCATTAATGTTACTACACAATTTAATTGCACCTAGGTTAGAATTAAGAACAGCTCAGAAGACAGTGGCACTGTCTCGCCCGCTATACCCCCGACTCCACGATTCCTGCTTAAAATTCTAGGCGAGGTCAATTTTCTATCTTTGAAAAAAGAATTACAGAAGATGCTACGCTTGGAGAGTTTTCAGCCAAAACTTCTCCCACCGGTGCCAGCACGCTCAGTGCTTACCAGCATTCCACTAGTGAGAACACAAGAAAGAGGCAGCATAGGCTTAAGGAGGTGGGTCAGCTGTGCTAATACTCTGAAGTTTTGGTCTAGCAAAGCTTTTATGGCAAGCAGCTTGGGTTTTGTTACATGGACAAACACACAGACCAGGAAGCTGAACAAGAAAGTAATTCCTAAGAACAAATTGCCCTTTCTAAAATAAATTCTTCAGGCAAGCACCAGTCGCCTGCAGCTCCGGAGCGCCTCTACACACTATGCAATGGTAGATAAGCTAAACCAAACCCAAGCAATTTTATTACACAAACAGCTCTGAGGCCAAGAATTTACACTACATATTAATCAATATCTAAAAATTACATTGCAGTCAACTTTTAAATTTGTGCTGCTGCTCACATTCGTTACCCCTAAAACCACAAAGTCTGTCTGCACTATAAGAACATACGGAAAATAAAGCGAGCTTACCACTTCCAAGGACATATTTGCTCGAACACACCCAGCGCCGCAGGTGGTTTTTTTTTATTTAGGAGGAGGAAGAAAAAAAAAATGTCACGGCGAGCAAAGTTCACGTGTTCCCCAGTAAAGGATCCAGGCTCGGCGCTGAGCGAAGCGGGAGCAGCTGCACACACCTGCGTAGGCAAAATGTTTTCTCTGGAGCAGCTCCGGGGCGGACGCAGGCTCCGCTGAGCGAGTGGCCGAAGCGACATATATCCCAAACGCTTGCAGAAGCGTCCAGCTTGCTCACGAGAACGTCCCCAAGGCGGACGTCAAACTTTTCTACCTTAACTGATGAAAGCTACTAATTAATCTATCTGCCGCTCCTCCCTCACCCGAGTCACTGCCCTGAGCTCACGATCAAACTGGTTTTTTTACTGTAAAAAGCCATGTCGCTCCCACAGCTAGTCACAAACTCACACAGCGACACATCAAAGTTCTGAAAAACCGCCTCCGCTACGGACGGACAAAAACCTTCAAAAATGAGCAGAAGGCTGAACGCTAAATCATCACATCCTGCTTATCAAGGCAATAGTTGGCTGGAGAGTGAATGGAGTTATATAAATAAATAAGTATATAAATAAACAACAGGGAGGAGAAAAGAAAAAAAAGACAACCCTCAACCAAAAAGCCTTACACATGCCACATACCTTCATATCTTCAAAAACCTCACGCATTCAATGTAACAGCATTACTGCACCGCTCTAACCCAGATCGGAGAAGAACGTCTGCGTGAGCATTTTGCACTGCGATGAATTTTAGAAAGGAAAAGCCACTCTCAAAGAAAACAATAAAAGTCTTGCTAGGTTTCCACTGCTAATTCCTTTCAGGAATTTATGAAGTTGTTTATTTTAAGTTTCCCATACAGGAAGAGGGAGAAAAATAGCAATAACAATGTCAGGAAGAAGAACTCTAATTTAAATAATTCAACCTCACTGAAGGTGTTTACGTACACAATTCAAATGGGAATTTCACATCAGGTTTAGTTAAGAGAACTGGAAATTCATGCACTTTAAAACTCAACTGTGCAATATAGGCAGATAATGTTTATAAAGGCCTATTACTGAAAAGTGAATTCAAGGAAATTAGCTTCACAAGTGGGTACTGTAATTGCTTGTTCCTTTTTTTTTTTTTTTTAAATTGTATTTGTTTTCATACATTTGCAGTCACCACAGGCTTCTCCACCACCCCTGAGCTCTGGTTTCAGGACTGCTTTGGACATTCCACCCCCCATCCTCTCTCCCAACCCTTACAATACCTCCTGAGGTCCATCCAGTGCAGTGACACCATCACATTTAGTGTCTGAGGAGGTTTTGGAGGCTTTATGGGGATCCCCTTCATTAAGTTTACCTTTTCTCTTTCTTTTAAGTTTGGATAGAAGCCAAAAAAAACCCTGAGCAGAAAGTTACCAGCACGTGCTAACCAAGCATCAGCATCACATCAGTATCCACAGAAAGCTTCCATACGTTGCCTTCTGCATACAAGTAGTTTAAAGTCATATAGGATCCCAGGATGGTTCAGGCTGGAAGGGACCTTGACGATCATCGAGTTCCACCTCCTGTTGTGGGCAGGGACACCTCTCTGCCACCAGCCCAGCTTGCTCCCAGCCCCATCCAACCTGGTCTGAACACTTCCAGGCATGGGGCAGCTACAGCTTCCTTGGGCACCCTGTGCCAGTGCCTCACCACTCTCATGGCTAAGAATTTCTTCCTTCTATCTAATCTACATCGACCCTCTTGCAGTTTCAGGCCATTGCCCTTTGTCTTATCACTCCAGGCCCTTGTAAAAAGCCCTTCTCCAGCTTCCCTGTAGCCCCTTTCATAGACTGGAAGGCTGCTACTAGGTCACCTCGGAGCCTTCTCTAAGCTGAACAACCCCAGCTCCCTCAGTCTGTCTTCATAGCAGAGGTGCTCCAGCCCTCTGATCATCTTTCTGGCCCTCCTCTGAACCTGCTCCAGCAGATCCACGTCCTTCTTGTCCTGTGGGCTCCAGAACTGGCCACAGTACTCCAGGTGGGGCCAGAGCAGAGCAGAGCAGAGCAGAGGGGGAGAATCCCTTCCCTCAACCTGCTGGTCACACTCCTTTCGATGCAGCCCCGGGCGCACTGCTGGCTCATGCTGAGCCTCTCATCGACTAACATGCCCAAGTCCTTCTCCTCAGAGTGCTCAGCTCACCTGTTGGCTCTACAACGAATTAACTCATTTGAAAACACAATGTTAGTTTTCTTGACAGCAAAGACCCAATCACTACCACTACGTAAACATAAACCCACTGCATAAACCTATTTTGCAATATTCAGTATTAAAAAGAAAAAAGACATAATCCAAAAGCTATTTACTGTATGACTTGAACACTCAAAGTGAAACTGATAGCACTTGGTCACACTTCAAACAGAAAAGACATACTTGTCAAAGCATGCAAAAGTCGAAGTATGAGAAGCGGTGTAAAATGTCGGTAAATTCTATGTATTAACAGAGCCCAGAAGAAGGGAGCAGAAGGATCTGCTCTAGCAGTGATACAGTCCAAATCTGGGGCATCCAGTGCATCCCGGAGCATGCAGCCATAATCCTTCTGTCAACATTCTGGTTGCCCTTCAAACAGTTAAAGGGCAGCCAAGGACACTTTGCAGTTGCCAACAGACAAAATAAGCTCTTTTGCCACCCTTGGACAGGATGAAGAGGAGAAAAACTAACAAAATGAGCAAAAAACGAACTAGTTGGGAATAGCACCTGCCCCGCAATTCTCCTGCAGTTGTCTGATAAAAACCAAAGGCTTCTTTTAGAGAACTCATTAATATTCTCTAAAAGCATCTAACATCTGAAAAATGAAACGTGTCCACCTTCATCAGGTTTAACATCTCATATATTTATCATGCACTAAATAATTTAGATGTGAAGAGGCTAGGCAAATCTAGCGGATAACACACGCTCTTTCAGTTTCAAATGCTAATCTTTTTCAGATCAGCACAGATTTACCACCCAGATTCCACATAGAGAGATTATACCCTGGCCTCAGTTCAATTCTTAACAAATCAGCATATATAGGACTTTTTTGATGTTTGGTTTTGTAAACCTCAATTCATCCATATAATGAGTTCAAACTCAATGCCCATCTATCACATGAAATTACAGTCATAACAAGAATAAGATTGTTTCAGGAAGGAATAAATATTCAAGCCCAGTCCTAGAATTCTGCATCCAAACATGTAAACCTTGGTGCAACCCTTGGTCCTGCCCACACCGATTTGCCCTCTCTGGTCACATTTCTACTGACCTGATCCGCAAGATCCATCCCATGCATCCAAGGTGCCTCCCAGACCTTCTGGCTTAGTGTCCTTCTGGGTGTTTCCTCCTCACTGCATTGTTCAGATCTTCAGCCTCCTTTCTCTTTCACGGGGTCAGAAGAAATTAGCAGTAATTGTCCTTCTTCGGGATCCTTCTTGTCATTATCCCTCCCAATCAACTCACCACACTTCCCTATTCTCAACCCTACACCCTGCAGGGAGGTTTCTGCTTAGAGCAGTAAGACACCCCTTGCCATAGAAAGCTCAGAGGACACTGAAGCCACCACTACCTGGTGGTGGTGAGCTACTGGGCGAGGCAGGAAAGGAGTAAACGCATTTCTCAAGGGACCTTCCTCATCCACAAGTCCAAAGTACAACCCTGCTTCAGCTCGTTTTCACCTCCCTCCTGAAGTTCACTCACACTTTAAGGGTGTGACCGTTGCATCAAGGCAAGCGGGAGAAGTTCAGTTTAGTTTGTTGAGGCTTAGTATTTGCAACAGCCATGGTAGCATTTTGTAGATCCTGCACTATCAACAACCTGCTGCAGCCGCAAATGAGAACAGCTGGCAGGGGAGGCAGAAAACTCTGACTTTATTGCAACTGTTTTTCCAGAATCACTCTCTCACACTCTCACTACTTGTACATGAACATTTAAGAAACTGTAATGAAAGCAGCCACAAAGAAAGCCATGGCGTTCACTTCCTTAATAATTAATCCTTTCCCAACAGTCTTCTATCTATCTTAAACAGAAAAACATCCTAACATCAACCTCATAATTGCCCTCAACTCCAGCACCAAGAAGGCAAGTTATCCCCTGTTATCATGAAACCAAAGAAACAAGTTTCTTCTACACAACTCCCTTTGCACTTCTACAAATCCCTACACCACCTAAAAAAACCTGATTGTCCCCTGTAGCTCAGGATACTCAGCCAAGCCATGCACATATGGAACAGCTGTATAGTTAAAAACACCTGCAGCTGAGATGCCTAAAGATTTTTCAGGATGGAAGTCACGTAAAACAAAGTTTATAAAAGCCACAGCTGCAAAAGGGCAAGAAAAGACTCAACAAGTTTAGTACTTAAGGAAAAAAAACCACATCTGACCCTTCTTAGCAAAGAAAGATAGTCTTGATGACACTAGAAACAGAGAGGAGTCACGTCTGATGCTTTCTTCCTATACTGCACCTGAGTGCTAATTAAATACATCATCAACACACTAAGCATCAAAACACCACTTAAGGAAAAATTACTATTTACACAGGGCTCAAAACCCAAGCTGTATTTTGAACTTAACTATAAACAACTTTAAAATATTACACAAGTGAAAAGCACTCATTTAAACTTTTCCTTAGTAAAAGACTCTCTCTGAGAACAACTGGGTTATTCCCACCAGTTTTTAAAGGTAGATAATCAGATCTCTCCAAAGGAAATTAAAAACGAGCAATTTTGCTTCATCAGTAAGATGAACAAAAAATTGACAAATTTAGTGTAGGTAAGCATAAAGAAGTGTTTATAGCACTGGAAAAGTTTCCCCTTAGCTTTAACGATATGAAAATACCACAGCGAGATACATCAGATAATTCTGTTTTGCAAAGAAATAATCTCACTTCAAGAGACAAGAATATGTCCATTCTCTTTCATTATACTCTTAGTTGCACTAAGGAGTCCTTGTAGGTTACTAAAAAGGTGAAAAAGCATAAGGAGGCAAAGCGTAACATCTGTTACACTTGCTTAGTTTAGATGAGAAAACACCTGCAGCTCAGCAGACTCTGGATTTCAGAAGTTACAGCACACCAAGCTCCTTTGCAGACTTCTTCACTGTAGGTAACTAAAGGTGCATATTCAATATTATCTTTAGAAAAATTGCAGAAAAACAGGAAAACCATGGAAAGTGCAAACAAAAAACTTCCATTAAAATTAGGACACAAACGCAGAATAAATATAAAGGATTAAATCCAAAGTTTGCTTCTCAAACCTTCACAGCAAGGCAACTACTGCAAGTCAATCACACAGCACCGAGGAAGACAGAGATCCCGGAGAAGGAGCTCACATTTCAGAAGATGACGACAAACTCAAAGACATGGCAGCGGGGCAGCCCGGAGGAGCACTTACACCCTTCCCATGTCAGTTATTTGCTGCTGACAAATGGGGAGCCCAGTGTGGAAACCAAACGAGCTGAGAGCTTTATTTCATAGCTCACCTTTTAATTGGACACATTTCCCTGCCCTGGCCCTTTGCAGGGTGATGGAAAAGGCAGTGCCAGCAGCAGCGAGTCCAGGGTAGGGCAGAATTACTCCTTCACACAAAGCACCCACACAACCACAGCCTGAGGATGGAGTTTTTCATCAGAGCTGAGCTGACGGAGCTGTGACCTCGCTTTCTCAACTCCCTCATGTCTTTTATAGTGGTAGGTTTGGGGGCTTTTTGTGGGTTTGTGCTTTTTAATCAGTTCACCTCACTAAATCCGGTTAACTGTGGCTACAGAAGACAGAACGTACAGTGCAAAGGTACAGAGCAGAGGAAATGTTAAAGTAATAAAGAAAGGACAGAAGAACTTAAATAAAAGAGGCCTTGAAATGCATACTGAAAAAACATAATCCTCTAAGTGGTATTCCAGTTAAAAACAAAAAAAAAATCACCCTTTTACAAGCACAACTGACATGTCTTCTAACCCCTTTGGTAATAACTAGCCTGTTGTGTGATCACAGTAAAACCAAGTCAACGCAGAAAACTCACCTTGACAAAATTGTCAGGGAACATGCCCCTTTTGCCATTTAGCTCCCCTTCTAACCATCCTTCTTCTTCCAGTTTTTTCACATTCCTGATGATTTCCCCAACTCGGATTGTTAACTCATCATCATGCACTGCATCATAGTCATATTCCACAATATAGTCCACTAAAAAGAAAAGAAAAAACCCACAGTGAATGCAACTCGGACTTGAAAACTTGAAAGCCATGCATGTACAAAAAGGCAGACCTAACAACAAACACTAAGAACAAACATTTCCCTTTCAGCAACACTTATCCACGAGCTTCAGTGTTCCAAATCATTCTGGAAGGGGCAAAAAAAAAAAAAACCAAAACCCAGACAGTTACCTATTAGAATAAAGTAAATTTAGGAATACAACTTTTTTTGGTGGTGGTGGGTAGGTTTCTGTGCACATGCGGTGGAAGGGATTGCTGGCAGTGCTGGTATTTTGTTTTGTGTTTTTTTTCCCCATCCTGCCAAGTCCAAGATTCACCAATTATGAATCACTGCCCTCAGGGCAAGCGTTTGTTACTTAATGCTTGTTTGGGGCCAAGGAGGGGAAAAGGTTCAAACGGTGCATGTATGGCAAATACACGCAAAATTTTACTAATTCTCATACTTGCATCTGCTCTTAGAGGTGCAAAAAAATTTGATTGCAGAACACACAATGTTTTCACAGGTTGGATCCAAGAAACGTAATGCAGACTGACGCTGTGCCATTGCCAGGAACTTACAACTTATATCGGATAGACATAGAAAAAGGCACCCTCCTTCAGATTCACTTGGTTTTATATGAGGAAGAATAAGCAAGCAAGCTTTAATCTTCATATAATTAAGTTTACTCATGGGAGCATAGCAATGTATTTACATATTTGTCCATCTGTTGCACATGATTCATAAGAGTTATTTCCTGACAGCTTAAGGCATGTTTGGCAATAAAGGCTCATTTGTTCATCAAGAAATTCCATTTATACCAGACATTTCCACAAACCTGCAACAATCAAATGATCTTCCCTCTCACTCAAATCCAGTCAGGACACCCAGGCACTATCAAACACAACATTGGTCTCACTGAGCCCTCCCTCTCCTCTGGAGATGGCAACAAATATGCGTGAAGATGACAGCACGAGAGGGTTAAATGACAGAAATCCTGAATGGCTGTATTTTTTCCCCTAGATTACTCTTTATTCTATCACTGCATAATAATATCCAACATTTAATTCATAAATTAAGGTCCCAACACATAGGCTGGACTTGACGGTCTCAGAGGTCTTTTGTAGCCTCAATAATTCTGTGATTCGGTGAATCAAATAGAAGAAAGTGTTATTTCCTGGTATTGAATTCACAGTTCCATTAAATCAATGTATAATTCTGATCTGTAGACAATTTTGATCAAAAACGGTGCACTCATGCTGTAATCTAGCCTCTATCCCCCTGCTGCCTATAGACGAAGTCAGAAAAGCTCCGGTAAACACCAGAACTACAAGACAGTGCCATGAATACAAGAGAAGCTAGAATTATCAGCCTGGCAAATTATTTTCTGAATACACCCATGAACAGAAGAACCAGATGAATACAAACACAAAAACTATGTTTTATTTCTTTTCCTTTAAGAAAGAAAATCTGTTTCCTTCATTATGAACCAAAGTCATCCCACCAGAGTTACCTGTTCACAATACACTCTCTGGAACTCCTAACATCTGCTTTTCGTGCTGTATACGTTTAGTTTTGTCAAATGCTTCAAAGCGTTGTATTTCCCCACTACTGCCTACAACAAGCATCACAGTTTTCTCTTGCTTCTGCACTGAACCGTGTTTTGAGTAGCTGACACAAAATACTGCCCAACAGACAGGAAATCCTGGCAGCCACAGATCATAACGACAAGAGCCATCCATCACCTACAGCCTGGAAATCATCTCCCAACCAATTCAAGCCAACCATTTTGGAAACCTAGAAACACGTGAAAATTTAAGAAATGTCCATGATACGTATTTCTCTCTTGATCAGCTCTGTTTTCAAGCCCATTAGCAGGTATTTCAATAAGCACATTATGAAGTTAAACACGGAAGCTGGATCAGAGCACGGTGTCAGTCACGGTAAAGGCTCATGGCATCACAGACCATGGCTCAAACTGCCACCACCTGGTCCTTTTCCCACAGAACGAGCAGGTAACCATACCCACACTATGTCGACACAAACTAATTATTCTGAAACCCTCTTTATGTCCTCGGGGGAACATTTCTCTATTTGCACTTGAAATGCACAACACGTTAATTTTGGCCACCTTTTCAGACTGTGAAACATGGACTCGGTCACACCAACAACCGACGGAGGATCTCAAGAACCTCAGAATCATCATCCACACATCTCCATGTTCCAACAACAAACAGCAGTAAATGAACATCAGCTTTTTCATGTTTGAAATTTAGGTGCTGAATCTCCTCTTGTTTTGTCTGAGATACTCAATTCCACCCTCATGCTCATGGACACATACATTAAACAGATCTAAAGTCCATTACTCTTGCCTTTAAAGTGGGAGGGATCATGGGGAATGTCAAGGTAGTTTCATCCAATTTATTTTTTTCCTGTGATGACACAGAAACAGCGAGAACACACGCTTGTCACTACTACATGGTCCCCAGAAGGAACACTTTTTACTTTTCAATATTAGTAAGAAGCACTAGATGAACTGTCCAAGTAATTTGGGCTGCAGCATGATGGGCACGAAACCATTGTACTACTAAAATAATTCAGATTAAATAAGCCTCTGAAAGGTCTTCAAGAAATTCAGTCGTGACAGAAAATATTATTAAAGAATCACAATTCCAATCAAGGGAAGAGGAGGAAAGAAAAAAAAAAAAACCCACACTAAATCAGAGGACTGAGGAAAGGGGCCCGCTGGAACTACATGAAGTTCAAAGGGAGATGCCAAGTTCTGCCCCTGAGAAGGAACAGCCATCATGCACCAGTACAGGCCATGGACTGCTTGGCTGGAAAGCAGATTGGAGAGGAGGATCTAGTGGACACCAAGTTGACATGACCCAGCAACGTGTCCTTGCAGCAGAAGGCGGCCAACAGCGCCTTGGGCTGCATTAGTATTGTCAGCAGGTCGAAGGAGGTGATCCTTCCCCTCTGCTCAGCCCTGCTGAGACCCATCTGCAGTGCTCCCCAGTTCAAGACAGACATGAACGTGCTGGAGTGAGCCCAACAAAAGGCCATAAAGATGACCAAGAGACTGGAGTACCTTCATATAAGAACAGGCTGAAAGAGCTGGGAGAAGGCTCAGGGAGATCTTATTGATGAGGGTGTGGAGAAAACTAAGCCAAGCACAAGCAGCAGCGGGCACAAACTAAAACAGAAAAAATTCCCCTTAAACATATATATACACACATGCATACACACACACTGCAAGAGTCATCAAACAATGGAACAGTTTGGCCTGAAGCACAGTGTAGTCTCCTTAGAGATGCTCAAAACCCCAGTGGACATGATCCTAAGCAACCTGCTATAGCTGACCCTGCTCTGAGCAGGAGAATTGGACTAGATAACCTCTAAAGGTGCCTTCCAGCCTCAGTGACTGAGACTGTTTCAAGCTAGATACACCTTAGGTGGCAGCCTTCTGTCATCTATCCATGATGACAGAATTACAGAATGGCTTGACTTGGAATGGGTCTAGTTCCAACCCCTCCACCACGGGAAGGGAGATCTCCCACTAGAGAAAGTTGATCCAAACCCTGAACAACCTGGCCTTGAACACTTCCAGGGAGGGAGCTTCCACAGCTTCCCTGGGCAATCTGTTCCACTGTCTCATTACTCTCATAGTAAAGAACTTTTTCCTAATTTCTAATCTAAATCTACCCTGCTTTAGTGTAAAACCACTGCCCCTTGTCCTATTTCTACATACCCTTGTGAACAGTCCCTCCCCAGATTTCCTGTGGCCCCTTCAGGTACTGGAAGGCCACTACAAGGTCTCTCCAGAGCTCTCTCTTCTCTAGGCCGAACAGACCCAACTCCCTCAACCTGTCCTTGCACATAAGGTGCTCCAGCCCTCTGATCATCTTTGTGTTCATGGAAGAAAACTTCATCCATTCTCAGAGGCAGGAGATCAATTAAATCAACTGTGCTTAGTGAAAAATTATTGACTGGACATATTTGGGGGAAAGGTAGTTACTGCAGGCTTTATGGGAGTTGTCTACTCAGCTCTTGGTTTCAAGCAAGATAAAAACCTGACTAATGAAACCATAAACAAGATCCGACAGACCCAGTCAGCACCATCAACAATGGGGCTATGTTGTTCCTCACGGCAAAGGCGAAGCGTCCTACGTAACAGCACTGCCTCTTTAACAAAATAGTTCGCGCTGTTGGCCAAGGTAGCAAGACTGCCTGCACACAGCAGTCAGTCGCCGCTGGCACAGGTGGACTCTCCACTTCTCCAAAACTGACACAACCGGCTCTTCTGCCAACCCCATCCCAGTGCCAGAACAGAAGGCAAACCTCCTGATAAGCATGGCTGCACAACATCCACCTTTCCTTATTTTAAACAAAGTCTTCAGCTACTCACATTCTGAAATTGGCTGTTATAGGTGTAAAAAAGGCCCTCTGGGAGCCCTTAAAAAAAAAAATCAAGGAAGAAAGTGGAAAATATACTGAAATTCTATCATGCCTGTGTGTCTTCAACAGATAACTGAGTGTCAGACACTTGTCCAGGAAAGAGAAAAATTTCACATTCTTGGTACTTTCTTTAGGATATTACAATATCGTCAGAATCCACTGACTTTTCTGCAGTAGCCAGAAAAAAAGACACAAACCAGACATAAAATAAATACCAGAAAACCCACATTTAATATCTTATACAATAAAATAAATAAATAAATGACCAATCCATATTTATGGGATAATTGATCCTTACATATACCTCCTAACCTACTCAGGAAGCCTTGCTGAAAGTTCCTGCAGATTGAGAGGGACAGAGTCCCACATCAAGCAGCAAGAGGAGTTTGAGTTGCATGCCATGCTCCATAAAGGTCTCTTCAGGCAAGTTTTAGGTCAGTCCAGATTCAAAGCCATTTATTGGAACATGAGCCCTGGAAAGTTGTGCGGCCTCCAAAGCATCTTGCCAGCAGAACTGCTGTTCGACTACAAATCCAGCCTTTGCTTTTCCAATTTATCATAACAGACAGTTGCTAGATGCCCTTAAAAAGCTTTTAGTACTGTTAATTCCACTTGTACGTCCATCCCAAAAGAACCAAAGTTTAGTGTTCTATAAAACCAAGCTAACATTTTTGTTATTATCTATGAATATACACACGCAGAGTTACAAAGGTATTGAGTTTTATAGCAGATAGCAAGCTTATACTTCAGATAAAAGACGACAGAAGATACTATCTTATCCTTTTAGTTATCATACTTTCTTCACAACTCGATCAAAATCAGTTGTTGGACTGAAGGAGGAAGCTCCTTTCAATTGCTTTCCCCAAAAAAACTGTCCTATAATTTTTGAGATAAGAACTCCAGCTGTTTTAATATAACACCATAGTACACGTTTGGCCACTGAAGGCAGATCTGAACGCTGAAAAAGTAGTTCAGGTGTTTAAATGCTGAATAATGAAAACAGCTCCATAAAAGTTAAACATTAGTAGTAGCTGTAAGGAGTATTTTTCTTCTCACTTCAACACCACACAATTACCCTGACCTGAGTCACTGATGACAAGCCATATGCTCAAATAAAGGGACCTGGTGAATTCACCATTCCCCTAGAATTCCAGCCCCTGCTTCCAAAGCTGCATGAGTTTTGTCCTTTGAAGCCCTCCTAGTAAGCCACATGCACAAGGTGAGCATCAGGGTTTGGCAACCAAAGACAAATCCCTCCTGGCCGAGAAACTCCACTGCTCTGCAGTCCGGCTCCTCCTCCTGCACTCCGCTTCCACTCCCATGATTCACTCTCCCCTTTACACAATGACCTATAATGACTGTAATAATCAGTTCCCCAAAGATCAAAGTATTCTTTTGGGGTACAGATGTGGGTTTGGTCTTCCTCACATCTCCCACTATTGCGGAAACCACTCTGGCCACTATGAAAAAGGTATTTTCCTTCCTTCCACGCTCCAACAGCCATCGGCATGAACAGCAGCCTAGGGACTGAACCTTCAACAGATGAAAACCTACAGTATGTCCTTCTTTCTTTCTCATGGTGCCCAACACAGCTACATCACCAATGGAGAGTGGGAAACCTGCAAAGCTGTATTTCCAAGATGTCTTAATTCAAGGATGCCATGACAGATCTTAGAAAGAAATTCTTCAGTTCGAGTGTGGCGAGACTCTGGAAGAGATTGTCCAGAGAGCTTGTGGCTGCCCCCTCCCTGGAGGTGTTCAAGGCCAGGTTGGATGGAGCCTTGAGCAACCTGGCCTAGTTGAGAGGAGTCCCTGCCCATGGCAGGGAGGTTGGATTAGATGTTCTCTAAGGTCCCTTCCAACCTAAACTATTCTATGTTTCTGTGATTCTATGATCCTATCCTCTCTTCTGTGTGCATTCACGCAGTCCCTTCCCCCTTCTCTACACTTAAATTAGTGCTTATTTATACTACTGGTGAATCAAATAGAGAAAAGAGCCTGAGAGAAAACTATTTAGTGTAAGCTTTCTGCAAGTTTATCTCCTTAAGATGCAGGGTTGGAGACACAGGAGTGCATCTTGGATTGACATCTACATCATTGCTAGAGTCCAGATCAGGAGCACGTTTCTCAGTGAAGCTCCAAACCATCCTCATTTGTCATGCTTCAGTTCACAGCGTGGAACAGTCTCACAGCAAATAATCTGAATTTCTTTCACTGAAGCTAAATCAAACATAGGCAGGTCAGGAACATGCTTAAAGCATGCTACATTTTAACAAGCATTAACTTCCTGGGATGAGACTAGAACCACAATGGTGTTAAAAATGTCCAAAAGAAGCAACACAAATGTCAGGTCCCTAACACCAGCAGTTTCTCCCCACAGATCTGCTCACCTCGCCCCTCACCACTTGCTGCTTTGCACACAGACAAAATTTGTCATGAAACCAAAGCCCAACACAATGCATAAACAATACAAGTCTGCTGGATTCCTATCAATTCTGATGGTAAGGACGCAGTTCCCAGCTATTAAGAAATTGAACAAGGAACTCAGAGTACAAGGAACTAATGAAGAACATATATTTTGCAGTATTGTCCACCACAGCCTTAAATAAATCAACAGTTTCAAGTGACACTACACAGAACAGCAGACAGGTATCGGAGCTGAGCCAGACGGAGCCATCATATTCATGCTCCACGTGAAGGACTTGCAAAACAGTTGCATCACAGCAACTACTGAAAGGATTAAGCTTCACAAGTAAGACATTCTACCTTTGCAGCAGCTCAAAAGGAGGTCGGGCACCTCGGAAATAGCAGTGACACATAGCAGAGCCATTTCCACCTGTGCCTACTCCCAGGTGAGCCATACCAGTCGTGCCAGCTCCAGTCCTGGATAAACAGCTCTGTACCACAGCAGTCACATTGCTTCCTGCTCCCGAAGCTTTGATCCTCCACATGCCAGTCAAGACACCTCCTGCTGCCACAAGGAAGGGAAGTGGCAGAGTGCTGCTTAAGATAATGCCAACCTCATAGATTCAAATATCGACTTAGGGTTCTTCTTTTAAGCAAAGCACCCTAAGCTATTGCGATTCTTCCAACAGTTTGTAATAAAACACTTGAACTGAAAGATTTTCACACCATTCTACGTAGATTTTCTATTTAACTCCCAATTCTCTGTAAACTGATTATTCCAGTAGCAGATTACTTTCAAAGACAGAGAATCTAAATCTCTAGGATTTATTAACTGAGGTGCTGGCAAACAAACATTGCTTTCAAGCACCAAAGACATCTTCAACATAAGCAAATACACATCGTTGGACTCAAGCTAATTCTGCATAGAACAGCTCAGCTGGGCCCACCCAAACCCTGGGAGCACCACAAACACCCCACTGCCACCCAGCAGGGACTCAGTTTGCATCCCAACAGGATTTGCTCCATTTGAAGCAACAGCCTTTATACTCACTCTGACACACGCCACGTCTCAGAGGGCTCATTAGGTCCAACAAAGCATGAGATGAGCAATGGCAATGAGCCACGACGCTACAGAGTCAGGCCACATTCCCAACAAGCTCCCTTTCCACTTCCCCAGCCTGAGAGCTGATCAGAGAGAACATCACCCTCGCCTGAGCTCACATTCCTGCAGGACTGTGCCAGGAAAGCTCCTTCCGCCCCCTTCCTCTACTAGATTAGGAAAAGGTCTTTTTAGAAAGGAACTTAAAATCAAAGCCTTTCCAATCAAAAACATAGCTCTGGTTATCATGAAAATACATTATTCTGGAATTTTCTATGTTGTCACCACCAAAAGGGTGCTGGATATGTGAGATGATTTACAGGATTGGTTAGAAACTCAATTAGTGCACGCCAGTATTTACAGTAAGAGTATCTGAAACTACTATAAAAATAGCTTTTAGGAAAACAAGTCAGAATAAACACACAACAGGAGGAAAACAAACAAACAAACAAAAAATAAATAGCAACAAATCACATCTCAAACATATTGTTTTAGTCTCGCAATATCCAATATGTCATTTGGGCCTTTGCATGCTCAAACCAACATCCACAGCCCAGCTACCGTCAGCTTCCCATTTTGATTAAATACTACGAAAATAAATTACATTGGAAGAGGGGAAGGAACAAGTCCCATCACACTTTATCCTTTCTAATGATAATGGAGACCTTATGGCTTCTCTCAGTGCGTATCAAGTGGGCTTATATGACAGACGGCGGCTTTTACCAAGGCATGTAGTGACAGGACAAGGGGTAATGGTTTTAAACTGAAAGAGGGGAGATTTAGATTGGACTTAAGGAAGAAATTCCTTACAGTGAGGGTCATGAGACACTGGAATGGGTTGCCCAGAGAAGGAAGTGTTTAAGGTCAGGTTGGACAGGGCTTTGAACAAATTGATCTAATGGAAGATGTCCCTGCCCACAGCAGGGGGTCTGGACGGGATGGTATTTAAAGGTCCCTTCCGATTCAAAACCACTCTGTGATTACCCTCACAGTAAAGAATTTCCTCCTTACATCTCAACTAAATCTACCCTCTTTCAGTTTGAACACTGGAAGGCTGCTATGAGGTCTCCACAAAGCCTTCTGTTCTTCCCTTGTCCAGGCTGAACAACTCTCTCGGCCTGTCCTCATAGAGAAAGTCCTCCCTGGTCATCTTCGTGGTCCCCCTCTGGACCCACTCCAACAGGTCCAAGTCTGTCTTACGCTGGGGGCCCCAGAGCTCAACACAGTACTTCAGGTGAATTCTCACCAGAGCAGAGCAGAGGGGCAGAATTACCTCCCTTGACCTCCTGGCCACGCTTCTTTTGATGCAGCCCAGGATGGGATTGGCCTTCTGGGCTGTGAGCACACATTGCTACCACACATTCCGTTTTCCTTCCACCAACACTCCAAGTCCTTGCCAGGGCTGTTCTCAATCCACTCATCACCCAGCCTGTATCTGTGCTTGAGACTGCTCTGACCCTGATGCAAGACCTTCCAGAACCTCGTGCAGTTTGCACAAGCCCACCTCTCAAGCCTGTCCAGATCCCTTCAGATGACATTCCTTCCCACCAGCGTGCTGACCGCACCACACAGCTTCGTGTTGTCAGCAAACTCGCTGAGGGTGCGCTCAATCCCAGAGTCCAAAGACGTTGAACAGGACTGGTGCCAATATCAACTCTCGAGGAACACCGCTCACCACTGGTCTCCAATCAGACATCGAACCTTTCACTGCAACACCCTGAGTGTGACCATCCAGCCAATTTCTTGTCCACCAAGTGGCCCATCTGTGAAATCCACGTCTCTCCAATTTAGAGACCACGATGTCACGTGGCACACTGCCAAACGCTTTGCACAAGTCCAGGTAGATGGTGTCAGTTGCTCTTCCCTTATCCGCCGATTGCAGCCCCATCACAGAAGGCCACCAAATCTGCCAGGCGTGATTTAAGGGGTTGGTTAGATGATCTCTAAGGTCCCTTCAAATCTAGGCCATTCTATGATTTACCCTTAATGAAGCCATGTTGGCTACCACCAACCAGATCCTTATTATCCACGTGCATAAAACAAAACCCAAAATAGTAGTCTCCCCATGAGACAGGAGCCTTGGTTCTGCCAGCACTGAACTGGTCCATCTGGAAGCCGCCCCGGATCTGCCTGGCGTTTTTAGATTGGGCAAGCCAATGGTGCGTTCTCCAAGAAATAACTGTAAGAATGGCTGAAATAATTAGAAAAGTCAACAATGAAAAGTGTAGACAATGTACTGTTTTCCTCCAAAACTGTTTCAAGTAACCAGAGACTCACTGCATTCTAACAGTAACCATCTCTAACCCCAGGCTCTGATACAATTAGCAAGTTACTTGGTGAAGGAAACTGAACAGTGTAGCGGAAATCCTGCACAGTAGCCTGCCCTGGAGCATTAAAGATGCAAAGCCTCATACCTCATTTTCCTATTCCAGGCTCCCATACTTTTCTAGAGCGCATTCCAGCGCTTATCACTGTGTACGATAGAACACACTTAAAAAAATAAGAAGTTTGTCAATTTTCCCTTCCCTAAAGCA
The DNA here is from genome assembly GCF_000703405.1 of Apaloderma vittatum. Taxonomy (NCBI): domain Eukaryota; kingdom Metazoa; phylum Chordata; class Aves; order Trogoniformes; family Trogonidae; genus Apaloderma; species Apaloderma vittatum. Next base: position 22,998 of record NW_009711870.1, read on the forward strand.
AGTAATTTCCACACATACCCTCATAATTCTACAACTGCGTCTTGTACATAAGTCATCTTGACCAGCCAGCTGTTTCACTGATATACTCTTCACTGCAGGTACATTAAACCCACTCTAGAAGAAGCACTTGATTATGCCTTCTTTAATATTACTGGAAATACTTGTCTTAATTGCAGTTGCAAACTTAAGCGTTAAAATTGTGGATGTGATTAACTCTCTCACTTCTTCAAGTGGGAATTCCCATAGTCCTCCCTTCACAGCAAGAGAGGACATGAAATAGAAAGCGTAACAGTAAAATCTCTACCACCTACAGGTAACTGCTATTACCTTGTAAGGACAGAAGAAATCCAAAGAAGAGGTCAGGCTTGACGGGGCTCTGAGCAACCCCGTCTACTTGAAGATGTCCCAGCTCACTGCAGGGGGGCTGCACTAGGTGACCTTTAAAGGTCCCTTCCAAGCCAACGCATTCTACGATTCTATGAAAATACTTACGTTAAGCAGAAAGTGATGTTTTGTGCTGCTTGCTATTTCCTTCAGTCTGAACAGAGCTCACTGCAAGAAATCAGCCTGAAAATGAGAGGTGACACCTGCAGGAAAGGTAGCTAATGGCTTCACAAGCAAAAGTGAAAATCTGATATTAATTTAACCTGCAGAGAAAATCACAGCTCTTGGAGGGCACAGAGGAACATAATTTAAAAAAAGGACACCACATTTTCTTAATTCATGACTCCGACACTGTTCCATATATAGATTTATGCCTCTTTCTCTGTTCCTTCTCTTAAGTTAATATTATAACATCTATCTGGCAAAACATTCAAGGTGAGTCACAAAACGGCAAATCACAAAAGCTGCTAAAACAAAGCCATGCCAAAAAGCTCTGAAGAACAAAAAGATCGTACTTCAACTAGATTTAGTTCAAATCCAAAGCACCAAATAAACAGTAGAAGCACCACAGAGACAACACCGTATTTATAGTTTGTTTTTTGCCTTAAAACCTTCGCTAGACAATTAGGTCACAAAAATACATTTGAAGCTGAAGGCTCTGTTGTTTATCTTAGCTAGAATTCTTCCCATAAAATCACCCTCCTCTTCCCCTCCTCCCCAAAAACAAACAAAAAAAGAGTCTGTATTTGAATTACATAAAAGTTTCCTTCCTTCAACATCAGGACCCCATGTTACTACAAAAGCTTCAGCTCCTCCTGCAGATAATTTTCAGGACTCTTCTAGCCAAAAAGCACAGCACAATCATAGCTCCAGGTTACAAATTCACAAGTTCCAAAATCAAGAAAGTCTCTAAAAACCTTCTGGGTTTAAACCAAAAGAAAACTCCTTCCACGCTCCAAATTACAAAAAAATAAAAAATGAAAATTTGCTTTGATAGATGGCCTACAGTTTGGCACATATCTAATTCAGACTCATAATTACTAGTTTTGCAAACATGGCAACAATCTGGCTTTGAAATAAATTTATGGAAATTTAAAAGCATCATTCGGAGCATGCACAAAGTGTTCCCTTCATCTTTAAAAACAGGCATGATGCAACAGTCTGAATGATCCCAGATTGGGATCTTGCAAAAACCACAAAATGTGCTTAGCATTAAAACAGGGACAAGTGTCCCTATCTGATTTCATGCTGCCAGGACGCAGGACACTAATTATGGCATTAATCAAGTTAATTTATTTTCTAGTGTGGACATTTTAGTCAATACAAAAACTGAATTGTTGATTGAAAGGCACAGAGATAAATCACTACACAATGGATTTTTACAAAAGCCAGTCAAAACTACAAATCCTCAAGGGCACCCTACAATCTCAATCAGATCATTTTAAAGGCGATAAAATTGCTTCATTAGCTCAATTATGTTCTTAAAGTTAGGAGACCTTAGTCCTTTAAACATTCATTTGTAACTTGAATTTAGAAGGATTTAAGCATATGTTATAAAGACCATGATTAAAATCCATGTGGCTTTCAATACTTACAGTCATGGGGAGGGGGGGAAAGTTTGAAAGGATTTCTGGAAGTCACTTACTCCAATCCAAACTGGTCAGAGCAAGGGTAAAATCAAAGTGGAATCAGGTCACTCAAGGCATTGTGCAGCTAAATCTTCTAAGCCTTCAAAGAACGGAGATAAAACAGCCACCCTGGGCACCTTTTCTGCTACTCTCATAGTGACTCTTCTCAATTATATTCAACAGGAATTACCACTGTTCTAACCTGTAGACACTGATTTATGTTTTCTCACTGTGCCTCCAAGGAGGCTTCTCCAGGCTAGACCAACTTCTTGTACACGTCGGATGGAGCTTTGATAAACCTGGTCTAGCGGGAGGTGTCCCTGCCCATGGCCAGGGGGTTAGACTAGATAATATTTTAAGGTCCCTTCCAACTGAAACCATTCTATGACATGCACCAGCCTCCTAACCACACTGCACTCTCCAGTTTGTTGCATTTGAGGAGGAAAATTGGACATGTTACGGTAAAGACAGCCTCATGAGTGCCGGGTAGTGGGGAACAACCACCCTCCAGGAGTTGCTAGCTACTGTCCTGCTCGTGCCACCCAGCAGACAGCAAGGTTGTTCCCTCCTGGATGTTGGATTATGCATTTGGCTTTTTGGTACCACAGAAGGTTCCTGCTGGACTATTCCCCCAGTACTACTGCAGCCCATCAGCCATCCCCTCAGCATTCACTGTGGGGTTTTTTAGGTACCTGAACATAACCTTGAGCACTGGAAGAAACTAAGTCCACATGAGCATCCGTATCCTCCTGCTTCGCTCCCCGTAATTCTTCCCCTGTACACCCATCTGGTGGAAACAGGCCAGAAGAGTAGCACCTCAAAAACAAGATCCACTTTTTATTGCTTATTTAAAAAAAAAAAAGTCAGCCCTGAAGTGCCTAAATCACAGTCTTTCCTAAGGAAAAGATTTCAAGACTGCCCCAATACTCTTCCTTTTTTAACCTGATGGTTGGCTCATCACCAAAAATGCAGCTTGGAAGCAACTACAGCATGTGCTGTGTCTTGTAGAGCTAATTGATAGTAACACAGAACGACTGGTATTTGAAGAATCTGAGGGGGAAGAAGAGGCGTTACAGGAGGTTATGAAAAGCTGACTGAGGTTAGGGATACCAGTTGCTGCAGTCAGGAGAAAAAAAGCACCTGAACACAAGCTCAGAGTAATCTAACTCTCATGGCCACCTTTCTCAACACATTTGTTTGAAGTCGTAGTTTGGATTTCAGAAACACAAAGGAGAGCCTTTTGACTGTCCCCACATATTTCACAACTAGCAGGCACAATCCTGGTATTCCAACTACACACTAATGGGAAAAAAAAAAAAATCAGAAAAAATAAGTAAGATCAAGAGAAGCGAAAACTCAGAAATATAACCTCAACTTTTTTAAAAGCCCAATTCAGGATTTACCACTTTAGTCACCACCCAGAACTGCAAAAGCGTGATAAAGCAGTGTACAGAAAGACCCAGCGACTCTGTCTTGACAGGACATCAGCATAGTCTTCTTGCCACATGGAGGTGACAGGCTTCATCTTATTCTATTGACAGCACATCTCCTATTTCATAAACACATTATTTCACCTGCTGTTCCTCAAGCTTGAAGCTTCCTGGAACTAGGTATCTACCAGGGCAGGTATTCTTCTACTACCTTCATATTAGAAGCCATTTAGAGCACAACCCACATACATACTTTATGATTCTCTCTCAGTGTTGTGGTTTGACCCTGGTCGGCAGCCAGGTACC
>NW_009711871.1:0-21566 GCF_000703405.1 Apaloderma vittatum
CGTGCCCAGCAGGCCCCGCGCCGTGGAGCGGTCGCTGCCATCAGCCGCCCCTCCCACACGCCGGGGCAGGTGCCATCTGCAGGCCGGGCTTGCTCGGTCACCACTGCTGGGAGGCCACCACTTTCTCAGAAGTCGTTCCTAACCCAGGCGGAAGCCCAGACTGGCAGTAGCCGTTCCTCGCCACGAGGAGAGCGAAACAGGTGGTTTTCTCAGGGCGCAGTTGGGAACCACAGAGTGAACGGCCCAGCCCCGCGCGAGGAAGCTTTGAACGGACCTTTCCAAGACACGAGCCCTTCCCAATCAAAAATTTGGACTAAGGGTCATCCTTTGACGTTACTGCTGAATGAACAGTGCACAGCCCACGAGTCGTCCGGAGGGCTGGAAACGTGCGTTTTGCGCTGGGCAGTTTGAAGGCAGTGCCACTGTAACTCAACCTGAATGTGGGGCGACTTAACGCCTTCAAATGTGTTTTCGTACTTTTTTGTAAACAGGAAACAACAGTGCAGCTGGGTAGTTTTACGGGAATATATTGCTGACACCACTAGCAAAAACTAACGGAGTTTTGTAATATGTTTACAAATGAGTTATTTTTAAATTGTTTTTTGGGTAAATCCTGCTTGGTACTTGTACACATGAATGTGTGCTGTAGCTCTCTGGATCCAGGAGGGTCAGTACATCACTGACGCTCAGATAGTCCATCTTCATTTCTAAGTGGCTGGATGCAGAAGTGAACTGTTGACGCATAAATAATATCGGTGCCTTTCTTCAGAAAAAATAATAGGTGAGAATATTTCAGGAATGTGAAGCAGTCTCTGTCTAACAGGCAATTCTCTCTTAGCCTTAGCCTACTAAAGTTAGAAGCTTTATGTGACTCACTGTGAAATAAAACATTTTTGTATATTAATCTAGATTCTGTGTTTTGTGTAGCTGACTGAGTAATGCTAAAGTTAAACCCTTATGCAGTAGTGTATGTTTTGAATTGTTTTTGTTTGGGTTTTTTTTAATTGGAATTTTGCTTTCAGAGCAATGCTAATCATTTTATGGTCAGTTGCTCTCTACTTTCTTGGACTCTAACTTTCCTAAATATTTACAGAATGTGGTTCTGTTACTATGAAATACGATGGTTTAGTTTACATTAATAATTCTCTCTGTGTGGTCTAGAAATCAGCTAATTAAAAAGGTCCAAGCTGGGGTTACACTTGTAAGTGCAAATGTTTTAAATGGAGTTTTGTAAATTGCTGACACTATTGATACTACTTCTGCTCCTTTGAATTTAATGTGCAACCCCAGATGAACTCTTGCGGAATTGAATGATGTGGAGGAAGTGTTAGTGGACTTTGTGTCAATATCATGCATTCATTGCTGACCCGAGGTGTTCATGACTACAAGTAAGCAATTTGTTGGGTTTTTCTTTTTTTCCTTTTCTTTCTTCTTTTTTTCTTTTCTTTCGGATGAATTAAGTGTTTACAAAAGACACCATAGTAACTGGTACCTTCAATTGGCGTTCAGTGACTGAATGGAGAGAAAAGACTTCATGTTCTGAGGGGATTTTGTTCAATCTTTTAATTCAAGTGGAAGGAAAGGACAGAATGTAGAGGTGTTTGCCTTAATCTTTGCCTTTTAAATGGAGAAATAAAAAGTCAAATCTTGATTCTTGAGTTAGTAGCAAAGTCTTCTTCGGGATTTCATTTTTACAGGCAACAGTTTTCATGAAAATCGGGCCAAACTCAATTGTCAGTGTATAGTAAAATTCATAATTCTTATAGACATGATGTTGAATGGAATTAAAACAATCCAGGATTGGGTTTTATTTTTTGTTCAGAAACTTAAATTTCTGTTCCTTTGGACACCCAGGTGCTTTTGGCCATTTATGACTGACTGTGGAACACACACCGCTGTTATTTTTTTTTTAGAAATGCAGTGGGGATTATCAAGTAAAGCTGTGTATCACACTAACGTTAGCTCTTATCACTGGATATTCTTCCAATGGGAGATGCATAGATGCTGTACATGGTTATGATCAGTTATGTCAATAAATCCATTTGCTAAAAGAAAATTGGTGTCTTAGATTGTATCTCACAATGCATCACTCTTCAGTCATAGACTGGCTGCAACTTCTTTGTATTAGGACTGCAGAGAGTGCCCCATCGTTCATTCGCTCATGTCTTTTCACCATACATTATGCTTTATATTTTTGGTTGTAATATGCTTGGGTAGTGCAAGCACTAAAATAATTAAAAGGGTCAGTTCTGAAACAGGTAGACCAGACTAATAAGGTGCTGTTACATGAGTGAACTGGTGATCCTTTATTGGCTAAATAAGAAATAATGATTGCTTGGGATAATACCAATATTTTATGCTCACTGGAAGTTACAGTTCTCAAGGCTTTTCAGCGTTACCAGGTTGATGCTATCAACATATCATATGTACATGTTGTTCCAATTAAGTATTCACTGCTTTTTAATTTACAGATGGAGAATTGCTAGAATGAAATGGAAATGACACTTTGTTCCAGCCTAGGACAAGTAAATACGTAGATCTCCACAACAACAAAACCGTGATGAAGTCAGTGACTTCTTAAAAGTCACAAGTTCTGCAACTAGCAGGTGATTGAGGAAAGAAATGTCAGTGACATTCAATCACTGAATGATACAAATATTACACGGCTCTATTTTTATCAGTACTATTTATATGTATTTGGGTCTGTTTTTAAGTAAGCTCCTTTCTGAAGAATGACTGTAAAAACAGACCTTTGTGCTCAACACGTTTGTCCTTCTAGCAGGAATAGACTTTACTGCCCTGTCCTCTTCTGGAATCCATGCAGCTTTGGGAAGCGCGAACTGAGTGCTGCCCTGCTTCGAAGTAATTACTGAGCATGTTATCTATCAAATATTGAAAATCACCAAAATACTGTCCCATCAAATCAAGTGGACTACTGTTGGGGGAGATCTGCAAAAGGTACCGGGGCTTCTCTGGTGGCAGCGCTGCTCAGGTTGGCAAGCTCTGCCCACCTCCTGCTCCCCCCAGCAAATACCCGACCCTTCGCGGCATTCAGCTGGCACAGATGTTTGTGCAGCTGGAAGGTTAACTGCAAAATGGATCCTCCTGGAAAATAACCTTTTCTAATACTTTCCCTCTCCCCTATTTTTCAGCCGGCTCAGTTTCTTTCATTCTGTTCAGCTGGCACAAATATTGGAAGTGACAATATGCGGAGATGCAGTGCAGAGGTGGGGAAAAAAAACAGTCGAAGCTGGGAAGCTGCTTAAACCATCTCAAGTAGCCCTGACACCCAGTTTGTCTGCAGTCTAAGAAAATCTAGACCATTCACATTAGTTAAAAATTCTATGTAGAGGATATACCATTACTGGAAAATCACTAATGATCTGCAAATCTGAAAGCACTTAAAAATTCTCTGGGATCCTAGAAATGGTGTTACAGCACAGGATAAGAAAGAAAGAATCGGAGAAGATCAAGGCTAGAATGGTGTCAGTCAAGGTCTACGTGTGTGTGAAAAACCCTTGTTGAAAAACAGCACTTGACTCTCAGAGCCGGTGTTAACACAGTTGGATTTATAAAAATACTGATTTTTTTATGCAGTGCTACCTTTAGTTTTCACAACGTACAGCTAATGCCACATTTGAAAATGCCATCATCATTTGAACAATGTTATCACCCTTACAAGAAGGGACCTGGTAAATTACATACATGTCTTCTGCTTTTTCGGTTCTGCTCTTTCCTGGGAGACATTTGGAAAATGAGGAACTGGGAGAGGGAAAAAAAAAAAGCCAACTCCAATTTCATCAAGATATTTATTTAACTACTAAACTTACATTTGGATTGTAGTGGATGAATCCACAAAAATAATCTGTTTCCATGACAGTGTATGTATCTGCAGAAAACCCCTTCAGTGAGCAAGAAAACTACTACTTCATCTCCAAAATCCTGCCTGTTAACACTGCTTCATGTTTCTCTGGCCACCGACGGTGAGTGCATGTTGTGTGAGCCCAAGTGAAGCTTGGGTTAAAAAAAGATTTTTAAAATCAGATCGGCCAAGTTGTGTGTACACAGTAATGTGCTTGATTTTTCATAGGGGCAGTTTTTTGGAGATGAGCTGCAATATAAATTTTGATCTATAATCTGATATTTCTTAAGTAGAAATGGGGAATAAATGTAAGGGAACCATGTGTGTGCTGGATGCTGGATTTGTTCTTTTTGCTCCACGCTATATATAGCATAGTTTTGGCAGCCTGTCTAGATACTGTTGTTGTGTTTTTCTCCATAAAAAGTTGAGTTTTCTCAAGAGCATGCTTTAATTCCCATAGAAATTAAATTCCCATAGAAAAACAGTCAATTGTCTTTAAACACAAATATTTATCTTAATATCATTGTACATTAATTTATTTATGTAGATGCTCCCTGATACATTTTTTTAAGTAAATCTGTACCTCATTTGTTTTAGCAAACAGGGCTGTAAGAATTAAAATAAATAATACAGTATGAATAAACAGCTGGAAGAAAACTGACTATAAGCATAGTAGAAATATTGACTAACAAAGAAGAATCTGACACCTGAAAGGCATTTCATGAGTATTTATAGTGTGTCTCATTTGTTGTTGGATTTTTAAAGGTGCATTTATTTCTTAATTGATAATCTACGCACAATAATTTTATCTCATAGAAACAAGCTATTTGTTCAGGGATAGGGATGTCCCTGTATATATGAATCTTAAAAGCTATTGAGTGCTACAAAGAAAATTGGGGTACTGTTAAAATTATTAATTCTTAACTGAAGTATTACCTGTTTTTTCATTGCAAAGCTCATTTGAAGTTGCTGCCAGGCAGAGCAGTCGTTAGCTAATACAGCAAATGGCACCTCTTGACTTCAGCTACAAATGTGTAATCCTAGTCCTTTACCAAAGTGGTTTTTGTTGTTTTTTTGTACTTTTTTTTTTATATTCAGACAAACATATTCTCAAATCCCATTAGTATTTTCTTCAAAATATTTCTCTTTTTTTGTATATTCAGTATTTTAAGATACTTTACTTCTCTTTGGAGATCCATCCATGTGGAACCTGTACCAAGAAAGAACCTGAACAAGAGGGAAGCTGTGCCTTCTAGCTATCGCAAACGTATTACTGTAATATAGCACCGTAGGCATCAGTCTGTTCTAGTCTAGTTCATTTTATTTTGCCATGTGAGACTAGAAAAAAGACTTGATTCTGAGACCTGCATTTCAAGAAAATAAAGCGGATAAGCATTTTATGGCAAAAGTCCTGTTAGCCAGAATCTTCCTGGTTCATTGAACTTCTCATGTGTGCAGTTTGTTTTGTTGTCATTAGTTTAATATATGTTTGTTTAGTTGTAGCAAATATTTAGAAGTCGTTTGAATATTTGAAGAAGGCCTGGATGCGTATAACAGATGAAAATCGAACACAGAAAGATGAGACAAATTTTCTCATTGAGAGATTGATTTACCTTACAACAGACAAATATTTCAAGGAAGTTGTCTTTAAAATAAATATGAATGCCAGTTTTGAGTGAAGAAAGTAATTCTTTTTCCTTGGAAAATGAAGAAGGTAGGAAGATTGTAAATAATTACATGACTCTTATACTTAATTCCTTGCCAATAATAGCAAAAATTCGTATTATGTTAACAAGTTTTATTATATGGAGATGCACATGTATCCTAAATGGATCCAGAAGAGTTCACTGGAATTATGTCTGAGCTGTTACTTTTAAACTAAGGGATTGACTAATACTCTGCTGTGGTTCATCCTCTTTCAGTATGTCCAAATCCAGATTTTAATACAATCTTTTTACTGCATCTGTCATTGTACCGTTGATCTGTCTATCCTTGTACCACTGATATTCATTTTCCTCCTGTCTTGCTTAATATTTAAATACTGATGTTAACATTCAGCTTAAATGCTGAAGTTAAATAGCACTGTAGCAGCTCCTATCTGATTCCTGTAAAACAATTTGAAATAAGGGAGACACTGATATCTATCAGATAAAAGGTCAGAAACAATTTACTCTGGAGGAACACACTCAGGAAAAGCATATTTTCAGAAAAAAAAATATTTTTTTTGTTTATAACTGAAGGATAACATGGTTTATTTGCAATTACTATTCATGATTGAATCTTGAACACGTATATTGCAAGACAAAGATCATACTTTAGACTTCTGAGGCAGTTTGGAGTGTTGTTCAGTATACATAGCAGATGTTATAGCATGCCAATTTTTTGCAGCAACAGCTTGATCCTTCGTCTGTTTTCACTCTTTGAGAGTGAAAAGATTTCAAGATTTTTAATGTAGGTACCAATCAAATTAATTGTATTGCAGAAATGCGCTCTGAGATTCAGTGTTCATCTTAAAAACCCCCAAAACTTAGTTCTCAGATCTGGTCAGCTTGGACTGGTGAGCCTGAGTGTTAATTGAATGGAAATGTCAATCCTGAATAGGAGGCATCTTTCATGACCATTGCAGTAGATCGTTAACTCTGAAACCTAAAGATGCCAAAACAAACACCGTCTCATTGTTAATGGCATTACCATAAAGACCCAATTAACTCATTTTCCCCCAAAACTTGTTGCCTAAAAAGATCTACTTATTATTTAAAATATTTTGTCAAAACATTCAGTTTTTATTTCTCTCGGCAGCACTCCTACATTAAGTATTGGCAGGATAAAACTCTGCAGCCTGTTGCAGCTTCGTAATACGAGCAGCAGAAGTAGCTCAGAGGTAACTGTAGTCACTGAGTTCGGTATGAAAATGAATAAAGTAGTGAATGTGCCAGCAAATCTGGAACTTGCCAGTAGTTCCCGTAAGCCTGGTGCAGGTGCTGGGGTCCTTGCTGTGCAGTTGTGCTGTGCTTCCACCTGACTGCTCGTAATTACTGGTGCAGCACTACCTTCTTCTAGCATCTTACTCGTTGGCACAGGGTTTTCTCCAACAGGTTAGGGAGATTCTGTTCAGCCTGGTATCCATTCAGGTTTTGTTTGTTGTTTGTGTTTTTTTGTGAGCTCATTTTTTGAATTCTGTGTAATGGGAGTTTATTTGGTTTTGCTTTATCTGGTTTGAAATAAGATATAACAGCTGTTTAAAATAGTCTGCTCTTAGAAAGAGAAGGAAGGAGTACATGAATTTAAAATAAATCCTGCTTGAACGGCTGTTATTTTATTCAGGAGCAATTTGTGATCAGAATGATTCAGAGAGATCCCATGGATACTGTTCTACTGGCACAAAGGAAAGAGCAGAGGCTTCTGGTTTTCCTGCCAGGATGTAGCCCTAAGAACCTGAGACTGCAGAGGTCCAGTGGGAACTAAAGACATCCCTTTCTTCCATTTCTGTGGCTCAAATGGAAAAGACATTGAGGGTCAGCATCTTTTTCACTATGAGCTTTATTTCTTCTAAAATATATATTGACCTAAGCTGATTTCGTAACTGGAGAGCTATAAATAGGTTTCATGCTAAAGGCAGCATCAAAAATCTGACATTTTTGGAGACAAAAACCACTTGCTTCTCCTCTGTAAAACTGAAGTCAACACTGACTGAAGTAACTGGCAGTTTGCTGAAGGTGTTAACAGCTTTTTGAGGTGTCTGTAATATGCAACTAGGTACACTTTATTTCGTTAATATAGTCTCTCACATATTTTATTTAGAAGTATTTAGAATATGGCTCAGGGAAAAAACCAGTAATAGGTTCCAAATTGTTAGTTTATAATGATCCTGACATACTTAGATTTTGGATTCGTGTTCATGTTTGCACTTGCAAGTGCACCCGAGACATTCCTGAACTTCAGCCTGATCGTATGTTTTTATCCAACCTGCTAAAATCACCTACCATTCCAATTACCACAACTGCACCTGGAAAACTGCTGCCATTCTCACTTGCAGCTTTTTACTTTTAGACTTTTCACATATGCTGTGGTAGAAAAGCATCCTAATGTACGACCTCCTAGGCCTTGAGAAATGTAATTGCTTATGAAACAGGAGATTTGACAGTTTTCCCGGCCTTCTGAACACAGCCAGACTCTAACAACCAGAACAGGGTGGTGGGGTTTTTTTTTTGTGCAGGGGGGGTTAACGGTTTGCTGGGGTTTTTTGTGGGTTGTTTTTTTGTTTGTTTTATTTTCCTCTGTTAAATAACTCATGGGTTAGAGCTTTGCAAATATCCTACAGTTGCCAAAGTCTACCAGTAGTGACAGTAGTGACAAAACCCAAACTTTAGAGCTACGAGGATGATTAAGGGACTTGATCATCTCTCCTGTGAAGAGAGACTGAGAGAACGGGGGCTGTTTAGTCTTGAAAGGAGATGGCTGAGAGGGGATTTTATTAATGTATGCAAACATCTGAGGCGTGGGTGTCAAGAGGAAGGTGCCAGTCTCTTTTCAGTGGTGCCCAGTAATAGTGCAAGGAATAATGGGCATAAGATAGAACATAAGAAGTTCTACCCCAGCATGAGGAGAAATGTCTTTACTGTGAGGGTGACGGAGCCCTGGCACAGGCTCCCCAGAGAGGGTGTGGAGTCTCCTTCTCTGGAGACTTTCAAACCCTGCCTGGACACATTCTTGTGTGGCTGCCCTAGGGGATCCTGCCTTGCAGGGGAGTTGGACTAGATGATCTCTAGAGATCCCTTCCAACGCCAAACATCCTATGATTCTATAATCTTGTCACTACTCTCACTACTGGAAGACTTTGTAATAATTATTTGGTTGTTCATATTGGGAACTCTACTAAATTTGAGCATGTGCAAAACAACACTAGAACCGATTTTATACCTTTAGGATTTACCAGTTATTTTACTGTGGAGTTTTTTTTCCCAAAATGTTCTTTGTCTTCTTCCCTGTTCTATTTTCCTTCTCCATCTGTCTAAAGGGTTTGGGATTAATACAGCAAGAGTGACTGGAATATGTGTTTAATGATGCTGAGTATCCAATATGTCTGAGAAGCTGGAGGTGCTTAGCAAATATGATGCCTTAGAAAATATGAAAAATGTAGGCTTCAAGAGGCATTCAAGTTCAGCATTGTGGTTGTTATACAGATAGCTGTCTGAATTCATGAGTAATCATCCCTGTTTATCCTCTAATCATAGTTAGCTGCCTTTTGTTTTTCTTTGTGACCTGTAATGAGGTGTCAAGTTTAGTTCCTTTTACATTGTGTTTTGACCTGGTCCTGACTACTGCAGCCACTCTGATTGCATTTCTCTCCAGAGCGGCATATTGGCTTTATGTAGTATCAGTGAAGTACAAGAGAAGGAGGATTATGCATCTAGAAAATGTGTTTCTTGCCTAAAGCTTTGCCACTCAGCTGACGATAATCCAAGCAGACAGCCCCAGTGATCTATAATTTGATCTAATTCTTTAGAAAGACTGCTGCCTCCCTCCTGAGAGGGTAAAAGCTGTCAGGCTTCTCCAGTTCTGCGTCTGGGATCTCTACAGTTTGGTTGAAACTAGTTTCCTAGGTTTCTTTACAGAAGGAGGTAACATCCTGACATACATGCCAACGGTAGAGTTTTTATCACTTGTATATGTTTTCACATCAAAGAGGTTGCGTAGCTGCCTGTTTTTCAGATGGTGCCCTTTGGACCTAAAGCGGTCAAAATCAGACAGGAACAGTCAGACTCCAAATCTTTATTCATCAGTCTGGATATTCAAACCAAGAGTAATTCATACATTATACAGAGGAATTTCAAATACTGGTATAATTCTTCTCAAAGGCAGTAATCTCATGGTAGGCAGCCGTTTCTTTCTGATCCCAAAGGGAGTTGCCCTGCAGAGCAGTCCCTCTCTCCCATGCCACCCCTCTGTGTGTTGCAGGCATTAGTTTGCATTTCTCAGAAGCCTTTGGAGGTTTTTTTGCTTCTTATTTTGTTTGTTTCCTGCCCTGTAATAGGCCTTATCCATGTCCCCTCTTTCCTTGTTTTAGCAGGTTTTTAAGCATCAGGATTACAGCAACTGGATCATTACAGCAGAGCTGTTGAAACTGATGTAATGACTCCTCTGTGTTTTGGAGTCAGGAGATAGAATTGATGCTTTATCTACTTAACTGTAATGCTTAAACATTTTAAACATTTAATTAGCCTACCTTTTTTGTGTCCTCAAATTCTCAATTTACTTGTCTAAAAAAGTAAGTGGAGTTTTTCTGACTCATCTTTCCCATGTAAATTCCTGACCCATAAAGATAAACTTCCAAAGACCAAATACTTTGCATCTGAAGTGGCATGTGCTTTCCTAAGGGGACAGAAGCCCTCCCATTATATCCAGGAAGACTTTATTAACCAGCCATTTAAAATTACATGAATTTAAATATCACTTTGCAGAAAAGATTGTTTTGGAGAGCAGCAGGGATGTAGCTAAAACTATGTTTATTATATATTGCTAACAAACTAGACTACAGGATTGCAGCATAAAACCACAGTTGTTTGCTAATACTCCAGATTAAATTGTTATTGCTAGAGTTATTTGTTTCATTAGTGTCAATACATTATGCCAAACTGGTGTAGCACAATGGATCCCAAGGCAGCCCTGTTTTTGCTAATTTCAGTGGATCTACATCAGACCTGAACATGAGCCAACATTTCTGTTTTCCTACTTCCGCTGCAAAAATTAACTGTGGATATTAAGAAGAGTTGATGGTCTATTTAAACGGGAGTCTGATTAAACAAATCAGTTATTGATCTCTTTCATGTAACTGTGAAGTTAAATTCTCATAATTTCTGACACAGTGTGTGAAACTAATTAATGGTCCTCTGTGATTCAGATACACCCGTTATACTTCTTGGAATATCAGATGGAAAATGAAGCTACCAAAAGGAAACATCTGTTTGTATCTAAACCCCCAAACATTTCTGAAGTTTAGCAACATGCATTCTTCTCGGGGCTGCCACCTATTATACTCAGCTCTAGAGCAAATACCAAAAGGATACTTGAGGTGACCTTTTGTATCAGATTAAACAAAATGAGAAAACACTTGGCAATCAGACTTCCTCTGCTAGGCCATGGGAAAACAGCAGAGCAGAGGAACAGATACAGTAAAAACATATTAATTCAATCTCATTTGCTTTAGAAGAGTCCAGCAGTGAAAAGAACAACTAACTGTGAAAAACCTGAGGTCTCTGTAATTTGGCACCTCTTGAAGACTGTCTAGATTCTCCTGACAAGGGCTATCTCAAGCAGCAATAAAACAGGAGGGGACGAATCAAAACAAAGGATTAGAAAACACTATGTGGGAAGTGGTTTTCTTTCAAAATCTATTTCTTAGGAAGAAAATATCCCCAGTGGACCTCAGTTTTGATATCGGTGTTCTTGTTGCATGTTAACACACACCGGGTTTGAATATTTTTTCTTCATCTATTTCTTTAAAACACCATGGATTTCACTGTGCTTGTGTAAATCTGCAACTCCCTTGTTTGTTGGTGTGCTGAGCAAAGCTGGGGGAGGAAAACGAAGTAGTTTTGTAGTGAGCATAAGCTAGCACAAGCCAGAATGCTGTTAAAATAATAGTCCTGTTTGCTGGTGGCTGCTCATCTCTTCCATCTGTCTATCCAGCACATGCTGGGTAATAGCACTGCCGGTAATATATATTGCCATTCCTTGCTGCTCTTGGCAGGATCACTGGATTGTTTATTTGCATCTTTGAATGACAATGCACAAATAATAGGAATAGTCAGCTCTACTAAGCAAATGATAGATCTATGAATAAATGACTCCCCACTCTAAAAAGTGAACAGATAAAGCAGTCATCAGGGAAGGGAGGATAAATGCAAATGTTCAACTGTTCTGATGAGTGGGATCATTATGCATTAGGTCTATATACCAAGGATCTGCCAAAGGAGGTTCAACTTTGGACCTTCAGTGCACTAGGGATAGTTTGGTTTGTTTTACTAAAACTGGTTGCTCAATGTTGCAGGCGATTCTCTAACTGTTGCTGCCTGTCTCCTGGGTGCCTCCATCCTTGTTGCTCTGGCTTTCCACCCACAGCAGTTCCTCATGCTCAGATCTTGGAGTCCTTCCCTTTGCTCAAGCATTCAACCCCTGCAGGCTTCTCCTAACTCGATGGGATGCAAAGGACAACCTTCCTCTGCCTTCCAGAGGAGAGCGGCTGCAGGGAGAGTGGGAAGGCATGAGGACATTGAGGTTTTCACCACAGCTACGTGTGGGCAACAATCCCTGAGGACAAACTTTGCCTGGAGATAGAATTGCAGTGCTGACAAGGATGATGGCCAAACAAGGGCTTGGTGAGGAAAGAAGGTTGTAGCGTGCAGAACCTTTGACCAGGTTATGAAAATTCAAGGCCAGAAGTGGTCACGGTGTTGTTTTGGTCTGCTGAATTGTTCCACTCCTACATCCATGTCTAATAACCAGGAGACAGAGCTCCCTGTTTGCTTGGAGTTTTCTTAGAAGACAGGATTTATGAGCATTTCAGCACTTGTCCCACCCCACAACCCTCCTTGCCCATCTGTGCGCTGAGTTTTCAGGAATCACGAGTGACAGAATTTCCTTGGAAAAAAGAACCCATCCGCACTGCAGACTGATAAGTCCAGCAGCAAAGTCTCAAGTCTAAAAGCAATTTAAATAGGATCCCAGACTCTTCCTAGCCCTGTGGCAGCTGTGAGGAGACGCTCCACAGCCAAGTTCTGCTTTTGCCAAACAGCATTGCTCCTTCTCCGTTTCTCCCTGCACGTGTTGCAGTGTATCGCGCTCGTTCTGCCAGGCACCTGGCATGAGGCTGTGGGTTGATGCTGTTAAATCACAAGCATCGGCAAATATCACATTTCTTGGAAATAAAAGTAATTTCTTTAAAAGCTGCTGAAAGTCATGGGAAACTTGCATTGCTGAATGAGGTATAAGCTCCCATTGGGGTAATGGTGGTGTTGGCTGGATGTTGCAGGATAATTTTTAGCAAATGTAGGTAGACCTTGCATGGAGTTGCTCTGCTACTTAAAGATGGTGATATGTGGGCAGGTACGTAGGATTAAACTCAGGTTTTATTTCATCCACAAAACAGGAAAGTAATTGAGTCCTGCAGGTGCTTTTCCAGAGCGAATGGGATCTTCTTCCTCTGCTCTTGCTGGAGGTCCCATGCAGAGAGTGCAGAGGTGTGGAGCAATTCCCTGCTATGGCTGATCTGGCCAGATTGGTAAAAGAGCTCTTGGGGAAAGATTTGGCCTCTGGAGGATTATCCTGGACTGAGAGTTTGACTGGTGGTGGTTTGTAACCCTGGAGAACCTGCTAGGCTCAGCTCTGAGAAGTGCTCAAGGCACACAGTTATTTAAGCATCCATTTAAACAGTTGGGCTACTCACTGCAGGCACTATGCAGACTTTCTGTGTGTACCCATCCTCCTCAAACCTCCTGGTTTTTTTACTCTGAGTCAGAGATCAGTAAGAGCTCAAACCTCTGTAGATTCTGTGAGGCCAGAGAAGCTAACTGGAAGAGAGAGCTGCACTAGATATCCAAAATAGAAGCTGCTTTTTGGAACTAGAGTTAGAGAGGAGAAAGCAAAAATATACATGCGATTCTTAAAATGCAATCCTTATGCTATTTTTGTCTTTGTATAATTTTTGTTTTCTTCTGTCTCTTTCCTTTGCTTTTTATGTTTTCTCATTTTTCTGTATTTTCCTTCTACTTCTCTTAATTCCCTGCTACTGATGTTGTTCCCACACATCTGTTAGAGCCCTCACAGTGGCCTTTCTGTCTGAGTGTTCATTAACCTTTTATGTTGTATTGCAGAAAAAAAACCCACAGATTAATTATATTTTGAAGATTCCCAGCATCTCTGCTGACAGATTTTCTCATGGTTATTTTGACCCATTTCCTGAGCACCACTTCTCTCTTCTTCCTTCTTAAAAAAAAATGAGGCTTACAAATCAACTCCTTTAAGCCTCTTGAAAATTCTTGGTTCAAGCGTGTTTCTTCACAAGTTCATCCTTAGGGATGCACAATTTACCTCCTCAGAATTCTGATGTCGCACATAATTACAGAGTTGATATATTGGGATTATAAACAAGTTAGTCATTAATTTGATAATGTATATACAAAACTGGATGACACAAAAAACCTCTGCACATGTTCTCTGCCTGAGTTGCCCTATCAGTCTGCAAAGTCTGTGCCTCCAGGCCTTTTCTCAGTGTACATGGTTCCTCCTGAAAATTGTGGAGCATTTCTAGGGCAGTTTCTTTGACCCTTTTCTCCCTGTTTTACTTGGATCCCATTTCCCAATAGGAAGCCCACTTATCTCTTTCTCTCCCTTGTCCAAACATCCTTACTTGACTTGGTGAAGGAGTTTACATGTCTCCTTCATAAAATTTGGAAGTATATTTATTCTGAAATGAGGTATTTCTGTCCTCCAACTACTTTTATAGACATAGAAAAAAAGTTGCTTTATTAGGTTTCAACCTCCCTGTTGCTTGAGGTGTATCCAGTTCAGTAGATATTAGGTTTAAAGGCAGACTGTGTGGCAAAGTTGTGAAATATTCCTACTCAGATATTGAATGTGATTCCAAAATTATGTCATAGCTTCAACTGGAATAGATTTCCACAAATTATTTCAACAAGAAAACATTTTAACATGTTAACATGTCTCAGATCCTTAGGGCCTGCCTAGCCCCATGGGTTATGTTGAAAGGAAGCTGCCTGAGGAAGCTGGGGCTTACTTCATCACAGCTTTCAATAAAGAGTAACTCATCACTGCTGAAAATGTGTTTAAGGTTGTTGGTTCTTCTGGTTTTTAACTGTTAGCATTAATCAGGCAGGTGAATTTTGGCCAAAAAAAAAAAAGTAGAAGAAAAGTATTTAATGCCATTTTTTAAACTAGCTTAGGTAGTTGAATAGGTATTCGGAAGTGTATCTACTTGCTAGGATGTGTAAATGCAAACACTACTGACTGCATGTCTGTTTGAGCACACACATACTAGTCACCATCTCTTGTCCTGGAAGGTTCCACCAGCTCTTAGCTCCTCTGATAAGAAGGGACACTGCCTCCAGGACTTACCTCCCCACTTTATATTTTCCTTGCAATTGTGTTGTTTCTGTGGCAATAATTTTCTTGTTACTTCCTGATTCAGTTTTCCTCTAGAACCTAAATACCAGTGTCACCTCTTTCGAAGTACTTGAAGAAGCTAAATAATTTTAACCATGTTTTCTGTCAGCAAAGTTTTGCTAATATGTGACATAAACGGAAATGACTTTGTCACACTAAAGAAGTTAAGGAATAGAATTAGTGAGAAGTTGACTTCAAAACCATCTAGACACAGCCAGAAACTGCCTAGACACAGTCCTGGGCAGCTGCCTCTGCTGGAGCAGAGTGGGGGTTGGACCAGGTGACCTCAGAGGTCTCTTCCAAGCTCACCTCTTCACCGTCTGTGATGCTGTGACTTAACTGTCAGCCATATCCATTACCATTATTTAAGTAGTAACCAAAGCTATTTTCACCCAGGCTACATGCAGAGCTGCCAGTTGAAGACATGTAGGGTTTTTCCCCTAATCACATACACTGGAGTACACATGCTGCTGAAGATCAACACGTCCATTGTCCAGACACTCTGAATGCCTAGCAATGGTGGGGTTGCTTAGTCAGAGGTGTTTTTTCCCGGAATTAAAATGACCTGTTCATAGTCTTTGATAGATTTCAGCCTTGTGGCTCTTAAGCCTATTCAGATCACTTTAACCAAATAACGTGGTAAATTTAAGTCATTCTTTCTATCTGTCTACTGCCCATAAAGAGTCACTATTGTTCCTATGCAGTGCCTGAAACGACTTAGTAGGTTTTTATTATTATCAAGCTTTCATCTCGTTTCTCAGTGAATTTGAAGGTTGATCTGTGTTTTGGTATTCAAATGGCCAATGTTATAAATAGCCATCTAAATAGCATGGAAACCTCTGATCAAGTAGCCCCACCTTTGTAATTACTGCTTCCTCCTTAGAGTAATCTTATCACCACAACAATTACAATCACCTTTGGTGAATAACACAAGCATAGACAACCACTGACACTGGGTCACGTCCAATTTAAAAATCACCAGAGTAATTGCCAGCAATTTACCCAGCTGCAGTCATCTGTGCTTTTAACGTAATTTTTTTGCGTCAATTCTCTTTGTAGTTTCACTTCGATCAGTGTCTGGGAAGAAGTAAACAATGATAGTATTGGTTTGCATTTGCAGCTATTCTGTTTGGGTTTGGAGGAGGACTTTGCAGAAATACTGAAGGGAATACAAAAATGGTTTTAATTTACACTTTCCCCATGCCCTTTTAGAACCCTTTCACAATGAATAAAATATTCGCTTTTTTTTTCTCCTCAGAACAGGAGCAGCATAAAGAAGCCTCAGCAATACTGTCAATTCCAGTCATACAGAAATTGCAAACATTAGCGAAACAGTGGATTTCGTGCTTATTTTAATTTGCTTTCAATAGTTGACATTGTACTGTTTTCTGTCTTAAAAATTTTCTCCGTGACTGAGAGAGCTGCAAACATACTTAAAAATAAAGAAAAAGGGAGAAAAAAATATAGAAAATTTTCTCTTGCAAAAATATGGTGGACCAAGAGCTGAATAGTTTAAGGAAAATAGCAACATTTATGTAAAGGTGTAAATTTGAAATGCTGTCATGCAAATCAGACTGTAAGACTCATCCCAAGAAAATAGTGCTAGATAAAGAAAGGTTTTTCAGATGAGAGAAGTCTTAGACATGAATTTTAATGTTTAGCTTCTTGATCAAAATGAAGACTGTAATTTTGGTCCATGTGATATTCTGGCTTGATTTAATGGGTTGTGGACAGTCTTGACAATCCCTCCATATGTTGTAGAGTTCAGAATCGAGTCCCTGAGCTCTAGGTAGAGCTTTTCTTCTTCTTACCATCTGATGAGGCATATTTAGTTGTATAAAAACCTTTGTGAATAACAATTTCTGTAAATGGAAAGGTAGAATAGTGACCAAGCTACACATGATTATTTTTTTTTAAAAAGTGTCTTCAAGGGAATTAACTTTCTAAAGTAATTTTACATGTAGATTTGTGCTACAGTTAAAAAATTTAGCTGTCTTGAAAAATCATGTTCAAACATAAAACATTTGAGGTAATTTAATAGTTGGCACTCAAAGTAACTGCAATTTGATGTTCAATTCAAACCAGATGTTTATTTTTTTCAAGAAGTCTATTCTGTTGTCAGGGGAGAGAAAAAGCTTTCAAGGTTATGGAGCAGACATTTCTTACTGCAGTTGATTAGAACAAATTACCAAGAGCTGCACTTCGCATTTGAAAGACTGAGGCGTTTATGATCTCAGGCCCCAACAATTAAAGAAAACAAAAATAAAGGGATTGAAAGTATACATACTGTGAGCAGTTCAACTGCAAGAATGTTGTGGATCCCAAACAGCTGGATTCCATTTGAACTCAAAAAGTTTAATAGCATAAGCCTGCACATCTTCTTTTCCACTTCTGAGGATCATCTGCCAGATGGAGAAGCCCCCCCTTTTATTTCCTTGCACTGTACAGTTGTGTTACAGAATAAAATGACTTGATGTGCTGGAGCAGAACCAGTACTTCAAAACCAGGGAAAGATATATAGCTCTAACAGAAGGTTAGTTTGATGTAAAGGAAACAAAGGTAATAAAACATCCAGCATCAGTAGTTAAATGCTTGCAGTGAAGTTATTTTATTTAGGTGTCAGGCAAGCTGGTAACATTGATGCAGTACTGAAATCTGTGTTCCTGGGAAGTGGGACATGTTAGTGTGATCATGTTTTAAGATCACAGAATCTTAAAATGTGCCCAAAAGTTATTTTCTGCTCATCATTTTGAATGATAGGTCTCCCGTTGTCATGCTAATTGGACACTTGCCAATGGCTCCTCTGTACATTGTGCAAATTTATGATTTGGAAATAAATTTAATGAGGAAAGAAATAGGGCAAAAAGTAATCCTTGTTCAAGACAGTAGTGATCCAGCAACAGGGCTGAAAGAAGTCAACAATGTACTAGACCTTGCTGTAAAAAGGAACTGCGATTTAATGCTCTTCAGACCTTTGCTTCTGTCTCCAGTCACACACAGGATCTGTGGAGAGATTCTGTGGCGTGTTGAGGAATGTACAATTCCTGTCTCATGTCATAAAAAGTTGCTTCCCAGGAAGATACTGGTTCTGCTGTCCGCGGGACCCTTCATACACATAAAAGGAGAGGAGGAATTGCTTTTTGCCATGTAATTTCAAAACGCTAATTAGATAAAGATATCCTCAGTGCGCTGAGTAGTGTTAATTACAGCCTTTTTTTTTCAGAGAGTGCATGTGTAGGGGGGGAATTGCACAGAAGCCAAATCACATAAATGTGTTTTAAGTACATATGCTGGAACTCCACCAACTGCAGCTCTTACAGCAGCTCAAGAGGGAGAGTCCGGCTGCTGACCTTGGGCCCTTTAGGGGGAAGAATTGAAAAAAAATCTTTGGACCAAGCTTGAAATGCAGGCAGGGCTTGTATGAGACAACTTGGATTTCAGGTAGTCAGCTTGGCTTAAGTGCAGCTCACAGTCTTGATGCCCAGAGATGAAGAGGAAACTAAAATCACTGAGACAGTCACAAGGCTTCTGTGCATATTCTGGCTTGGTTTACAATAAAACAAATTCATTCCACAGTAGAACAACAGCACATAGACTTCCAAAGCCTGAGTGGGTTATCTGAGCTGTAATGCTGAGTTTCAGCCTTGAAAACATAAGCCTGCACAGCATGATTAGACGGTGCTTTAACCATCAGTTATCTGACCTACGCCAGAGATGCTGAAACTTTGGTGCAGTTAATGGATCAAGATAACGTGGCCACAGATCTCCTGCGATAGATCATTACAAGTTCACTGGCTGCTAATCCAGCATCTCCCTGTTGCTAAACAAACCACTTATATAGTTCACTTTCCCCCACCCAGTGTGCTACTTCTGACAGATAAAAATACCCCTCACTTGAGCCACAGTGTGGTCAAGCTTATGGAAATTGCTTGCTGCTCCACCAGTGTGAAAGAATTACAAGTGATTTTGAGACTGACATTCTCAGTCTGTTAAGATTTTAAAGTAATTTTGTTAAGAATGAACAACATTCACCACATCGTTACAAGCTCTAATAAGACTAATTGGCCTGTTTTAGAGTACTTGAAAGGAGATCCATTAATGTTTAGTTTTCTCCAACCACTCTGTAAGGTATTTCTTCAGTTTAGAAGTAGAAAGGTGCCTTTGGTAACTTCTGATCCCAACATCCAGCTGTTTGAGATAGAAGCTGTGTTTTTCCAGCTCATCTATCACTAGTAATAAGATTTCCGCAAGCTGAAAGACACCTGTGGAGCCCAGTTGCCCCATACTGGGGCCAAGCCTAGCTTACTCAGCGTTTCTGCTTGTGAATGTAACATTGGCACAGTCTGTTTACAAGTGCTAGTGAGCTATCTGTCCAGACTAAGCAGTGGATAAAATAACAGAAGGTATTGTTATTTGGCTTGGTAAGACATGTTCTTCCTAAAAAAGAGTTTCTGTGGGATTAAAGAGCAACGCCAAATGCAAATGTCAAGATAGTGAAGTTGCAAAAATGTGAATAAAAGCATATATGCCTACATTGCTGTATATTTCACAGGGACTACCACGTAAGAACGCCTTTGTCCATGGGATTCCAGGTGGTATTTGTGTCTAGAATAACTTTCTTTTTTAACTCAGAAGAGGATGGCCCCTGCTGAGCTGGAAGCGCGCAGTATGCACGGCAGCGGCCGTTCCCGTGCGCTGCCCTCTCTCGAGGAACTTGAGCTTACGCGGAGGGCGAGAGAGCATCTGCAGGATATCCATAGCCCTTCAGACGAGCTGTGATTGTAGTAATTTGAGCATTCAGTAATTTGTGTGTGCTTTGCAGGAGATGGGAACGCTGCCGCCGCGGAGGGAGCGCTACGGCCGATGCTGCCCCGGCTGCGCGGCTCGGCGCGGCTGCTCTCCCGCAGGCAGCTGCTTCCACCCAGTGGTGCCGGGGATTATTGCAGCCGGGCCGCCACACGACTTCTCTTTCGTGAAAATGCCGTGGTTTTTCTCGGTCGTGGAAGGAGCAGCGAGGAACGAGACCACTGAGATGTGAGTTCGCTGATGCTAAATGTCCTCCCCAGGGCTGGAAGCAAGAAAGCAGTGGAGGGTCACAAAAACGTGTGGCGTTACCTCCTTGGGATGCAAATGGGTTGCTTGTGTTTGAGGTGTTGCAAGTGTTTTCCTCTGGTCCTGACAATACTGCAGAACAACGTGTGCATACTGACTTGCAGACGATGGGTGTTTGGATACCCACAAATTTTTTCCAGCTTCAAAAAAGTTGCAATGCTGTCAGTGACATTTCTAAAGATAAATTATTTAATGCATGGAAGGCCATAACCGAGTTTCAAAGATGTCTCAAGTGCTGTAAAACTCTTATTTTTTTTCCCCCGTGGAGTTATAAAGAATGGAGGAAAATAATTGTTAAATATTGCAAGAATGAAAAAGGATGTAACAGATCATATGTTGTAATTGCCATATTATCATTAACGGCATTATTCTGTTGCGATTAGATTCATGGAGCTTAATTCTGTACTATGTTTACAGGGAGCCTTCAAGTCTGAATCTGTTTTGCCTTTTGTGGGTTTTAGGTGGTAAAGCAAAAAGCCTGTTCTAAAAGTATAATTACTTAATTCCTATGTAGACTGTGAAAATAGAATCTTGAATACAACAGGTGGTTTTCACGAAACTAAAAAACTTGGCAGCAAAAATTACCAAAAAAACCCCTTCAGCCTAGTGTATTAATTGATTAGTTAGTATGTGAGAACTGTGAGAGTGAAATCTGAAACAAAGCTAAAGCATAAAGGAAATGTACCAGAGACAGTGAAAAATACTTAGCACTGTAGTTTATTTCCCCTTTTGTATCTTTGCTTTGCAGAGTCTAAAGTCTTCCCAGTCACATACAAAAACAGTCAAACTTATTTCAGCAATGTCTTCATTACAATCTAAACCATTTCTGACTTGAACTAAAGCTGTAGACTCTGGAGGATGCCAGAGAACACTTGAGACCTTTGTGTAGCAGCAGGGTGGTGCTTTAGATGTTCTAATATGTCTTTTTCCATTTATAACTTTCAGCAGCTTTATGATTTCATATTTTTTTAAAATATCAAAACTTATTAATGCCCCTAACCTGTCACTAGGAATGTGTGTGGACATGTATGGTTCTGGAAGATACTGTGTTTTTCATTAGGCTTTTAGTGCAAATTTCAGTATGAGGCCTGGTCCTGAAATATTTTAACATGATCTGTGGTGCTGTGCTTTAACTTCCTGGTTTAGTAAATTAAAAATAAAAAAATAAAACCAACCAAACTAAGTGGAACAAGAGATTAATCCATTACACCAGAACAGAAAATACCTGTAAACCACTTTTTAAAAAATATAGAACTGTTGAGCTGAAATTTTTATATGCTGGAGATACTACTAGTTTTATGTTTATTTTGCATATGCAATTAACATTGGCCTGTTTCTTTCAATATGCCAAAATCTGTTGGGTCCCCTAAGAATGGCAATGATCTCCTCTGCTTTTGCTGATGCATTCCTG
>NW_009711871.1:21597-25956 GCF_000703405.1 Apaloderma vittatum
TGCTACAGTTAAGAGAAGCTCATTTTAAAGCTTGGGCTGACACTTCAGCAGTGAACCACGGGGGAGCTTGGAGCTTCAGAGGGGACTTCCAGCAGTGCTGAGCAGAAAGCTTCACAAATGCTTCACACAGCATATTCCCACCAGAACTAGGTTAAACAGACAGTAGGAGACTTGCTTAAAACCTACTTTCTTGCTACTCTTGCAGGTTTTTTTCTGATTCTACTGCTGTGGAATAAATCCAGGTGGAGTTATCCTGGTCCAGCCTTAAACAGGTGGGAACTAGAAGCGTGGGAACATGGGAGTCTCTACGTATTTTGTGTGCTGCTCTTTTTGGAGCAATGGATATACATTTACAAGCCGTGGAACTGTCCTGATTTGAGAGCACCAAGACAAAAGTTTTCGGAGGCTGACCTGGACCACACAGCAATGACAGTGAGTGAGGAGGGGCAGCTGTGCCTATGGGGAGGAGAGGGTGGGAGAGGTGACCCAATCACGGTGTTCCTTCCCATGGTGCTCGCTATATAAAGCCTCGTAAGAAGAGTGTTGCTGTTGGCTGCTTGTCATCTCTCCTTGTGCTGCTGGTGTTCCTGCTGCATGTTTCTACACTGTGGAGGAGCACCGTTTGTCAGAGCAGGTTGTTTTGTTCTGCCTCCTTGCCCAGGAATGGCATTTTTCCTTTTCTGGTTATTTTTTTTATACTATTATTAGGACTCTGGTCTTGGGTGCTCCCATCTGCTGTTGAGTCTAGTCTGGGGCTTTTTCTGCTCAGGATCTAGTGTGGGTTCCATATTGACATATTCTCTTGTATCTTTGAACGTATTTGTATGCTTGAATATACCTCTATTTAGTTCAATGTTTTTATTGTTAGTACTATTTTCTTTTTCTTTAAGTCAACTCAAGCTTCTTTTTTCTAGCCTCAAAGTCTTTCTCTCTGGTTCCCATTATTCTCCCCTGGGATGATGGTGTGGGATCACAGAGAGTGTCTGTCAGTTTAGTGTTTGGCCCAGCCCTAATCTTTGACAGTAACAAATTGCTTTGAAGTCCAACAAGTTAGAAAGGTTGTGAAACTTCATAATATTACTGTTTAGGGATCCATTTTTTTCTTTGAGATTACTAGCTTATAATAATCTACAGCTGGATTTATTTATTTTTTAGTGGGAAGGGATCTCTTGCAACTCCTAGTAAATCAGTTCACCTGTTACTGTAGATCAGTCCTTCCCTCTTTCTGTCCCTTTGTTGGCTTTTATTGCAGTTTCTTGCCTGCTCCACTTTGTGCCACCAATATCTGTGGAGGAAGACAGGTGAGGGAACTGAGCTGGCTGATGAGTAAACCGAGGAATAAATAGGAGTCTTTTAGCTGGATCATTTCTACAGGGCTGCTTTGGCACAAGACAGGTCATGGGGGCAAGTGGTATGAAGAAGGAGGAGGGAAAGAAACACTGTTGTCTGCAGGATGGACTAATGCAAATACTGAATCACAACCCTGCCTTCAAACATACACAGGACAGTTTTTCATCCAAAAAAAAAAAAAAAAAGGAGTCTTCCGAAGTCTCTCTCGTGTTAATTTTCATGCTAATAAACTACTTTAAACTCCATCCTTACAACTCTTTAACTCTTTTGCCACTCCCCCAACCTCTTTGTCCATCCACTTTAACTGTGTGCTGGGGTCATAAAGTCTGGTACCCTCTCAAGTCCTCTTTGTGCTGCTTTTAAGTAAGTCCTTTGTATATTCATTTATAAATGCTTATTTTGGTAACTATGTGCACAGAAGATTAGCCAGTTCCTCACTTCAGTGATGGAAGTAAGATTGATTGCACTGAATGTCAGGATAGGGAGGCTGCTGTGAGAGGCCCTGTGATTTTTTTTTTTATTATTATTATTTTTTTTTTAAAATTTTGATGAGAACAGAGCTTGAAACTAAAATGGTTGATGCAAATGGCAAGGACCACTATCCCTGGAAAGGGTATAGCCCTCTGGGTGTAAGCAAGCGAGGGCAGCTTTGTGCAAGAGTTGTCATAAAATAAAATATGCATTTTCCCTGCTTGCAATAAATGCCCTGGGGTTTGATCCATGTAATTCCTTAACAGAATTTTTTCCTGCTCACCCAGATATTATTGTTCCCGTTGGCTTTGGCTGAACCATTTGAGCAAGCCAGAGTTTCAGAATTTGAGCCCTTTTGGCATGTTCCATGCACATTTTATAATGTGACATAATTTTAAGGCATTTCACAGATGTTTGTGAAGCCTCTTGCCACCTTTATGAAGCTAATGGCTGTGGTAACTTGGAAGAGGGTGGGGTGCAAGGACCAGGACTGAAGTTTGTGACTCCAGAAATGTCTTTCTGTAGTCCTTATTAGGAAGCTGTATCCTGTCTGAGTCACTCATGGCTTTCTTCTCTAACTTCCACCAGCTCTTGGTGGAAACGTGGGTGATGCAAGTGTCTCCTGCCACAGACTCAAGCTGTCTCCAATTTGCAGATAATGAAATATGATTGCTTTGTGTCAACAGGTCATGCCATTGACTAAATTAGTGGTTGTTTCATGTATTTGAGGAAAAATGTGAATTATGCCTGTTCTTACCAGCAACAGTGGTTGTTGAAACACCTTAAATATGAAAACATTTGTCATCACTTAGGTTTACTCTATTCTGTTTTTCAATTGTTTACACATGCAATATATTAATTGGATTTATGTTAACTCCTTTTTCAGTTCATCTCACAGAATTATACAGTGTTGCTGGGACACAAAAGACTTTTATGTAATGCTTTCTGGAGAGACCCATATTGTTTTAAACTCTAACTTGGAAACAGTTTTGTGTGGTATAGGTTTAGACTGGCTTCAGTTTTATGAAAATAAATTATTTGTGGGTAAATTTAACGTATTAATTTGCTTTAAAATAATTATCACAATTACCACACTGATGAAACTTTCTTGGGACATTTGTTGCTTGCTCAGGAATCATAGTCGAGGCTTGTGCTTACATGTTACAGACTCAATAGGCTAATTATATTGTCTTTTTATGCTTTTGTTTCTGCATGGTCTTTGTTAATTACATGAATTCATTTGGTGCTGTTTTCTGTTACTATTACAGTCCTTGCTGTGAATACCAAAACTGTACTTGCTTTGTAGACGCTGGGTAATAGCTCCATCTTTTATTGTTTTGACCTATTTTTTTCTTGCATTTTCCTTTTTGATATGGCTGGGCATTTCTATCCCTTTCTCACATCATAATGATTATTAGCAAGAATGTGGTGACATGTCCAATAAATCAAGTTCCTGACCAAGGCAAATAGTTGCAGACAATACATCTGGAGTGTTCATGCTTCTCCTACTCTTAGTCTCTCCAAAGGACAAAAAGAACATAAAGAGATTGTAAATAATCCTTACTAATTCTTATTAAAAATATGAAAAAGCACAAAATAAATTAGTTTTTCTATTTCTGCATGAACTGTAGTTTCAAAAGATGCAAACTGGTTCCCATTGTAGAACTTGTGATTTCATCTGAGGGGCTCCAGTGTCCTGCCTGATGAAAAGGGAAGATGTGAGAATCCTGCATCAGCAGGCATTGCATGACTTACCTCCCCCATTAAAGTTAGCCTCTAAGGATAGGCTTAACCTATCCTGTGTGAATTTTAAAGTCCTGTCCAAAGTTATTGTCATTAACAATGATTTAGCTACATGAATATTTGGTTCATTTTTGACTCTAAGTTCATAGCATCGACGGCTCCCCATGGTGGTGAATGCTGAAGCCTGTTTGCACATCATGATGAAAGGTGTTCTCTTCAGCCAGCTCAGAGTTTTGTCAACACTTTGACTTATCTCTGTGAGTTCATGTTATGAAAGATAATAGGAACTTCTGACTGGCATCTGTTCTGTGAATAATTTGTTATTTTATAAACTGTTACAGTGACTTTTTTCTTTTTTTTTTTTGCTTGTCTTCTAAGATACTTCCTCATAAGATTAAGTCTTGCCTCTCCTACAACTCTAGTACATGAAGCTCATTTTGTTTTAATTCACATGTAGAAGCCAAGTCTATTAGTCTCTGATGCTGGTCAATAGTAGATGCCTGGGGGATAGTTTTAGGAGAGGAAAACTTGTAGTGATGTTTCCCGGACAGTTTCTCCCAGCCTGCAGCTATTCATGCTCAGGGATTGCCCGGACCCAAGATGGTGCCTGTAGATTTTTCTCCATAAATTTTAACTCCAAAGTGACACGAGTAATTTTGGACATAGCCCAGTCCTCTGGCTTAAGAATACATTGACTAGAAAAGTATTTACTCTTGGTTTTTTTGAACCTGCTTCTTGGTTGTATCTTTAGACAGCTTTTAGTTCTTGGATTAGAAGATAATGTACAATCTTTCC
>NW_009711871.1:25987-42900 GCF_000703405.1 Apaloderma vittatum
TCTCATCACTAATTATTTCATTATCCTGTACCATACCACCCTCCAGCCATGTCTGGAGAATCTGCCTCCCTTATCCCTGAGATGACAGCTGTACCTTAGCATTGGTCACCATTGTTGCCTTTTCCACACCTTTTCTTGGTCTTCTGTAACTGGGGTGGAATCAGAACTGCATGGTGATACCCATTTTGTAGGTGCAGTGCTGAAGTGTTCTCCATTTTGCTCTTTCCCCCTTTCCTAATATTTTGTGTAATATGATTTGCCTTTCTTAACTGATAAATTTCCATACAGCTATTTTAACTTCAAAATCTCTTTACTGAATCATCGTGAATTGTTCAGAAGCTTCCACCATGTTCACAATATACAAGTGATGGCCAGTTTTCCTAACTGTGTTCCCTGTGAATTTAATCTTGCTGTTTTCTTTACCAATTAAGTATCTTCCAATATTTCTGCAGTTCTTACCAGTTGTCCTTTATTTTTACAATCCTCAACAATTTTTATTGCCTCACTACCCACCCATTTTCCACATTTTTAGGAAGTTGTTGAGTAGTGCGGCTTCCATCACCAGACTCTACTCAAGAGTATTTGATGTTCTCCTTCTATTGAGAAACCTGAGTATTTTTTCTTACTCTCTGGAGAGACCTTTCCTCTTGCTCTGTGTTTAGCTTCTTCTGCAGTCTTTGGTGAGACACCTTATCTAACAACTTTCAGAAATTCAGGCAAGCAATCAACTGGAGCTTCCTTGACTATTGGCTGGCTGTTTTCTTAAATGAGCTCTAATATATTCATCACGTATCAGAGACTTTTCTTCCCTATTCCCTGTGGAATTATTCAACTTACACACAATTTTACTGCATCTGCCACTGAAGACTTTTGCATACTTATTCAGGCCACAGAATTGACACTTTATGGAATGTTTTGTGGATGCACTCTGGCTATTGGCTCGAAGAGTAAGGTTTCTCCATTTCCTTTAGGAGAAGCGATGAGTTGCTTTCATCTCTTGGCTGAGGCATTATTTGGTACTTTTGAGTTTTGCTCAGGTCTTCTTCAGAATATCTCCAGGAAAAATGGATTTGGATTCAACTCATAAGTGTGCTATTACTAGAATTCCTTATTGCTGTAGTGTTATGGATGTTGCTGTATAAAACAGATATATATGCCCAAAGAGGCATATTAGTTTGAAAGTGTAAGGCAGTACCAAGCAGATCAGTCTTCATTTGAGTTTAAACCAAAGAGAGTTTTTTCTGCTAATTAGACTTTTTTTTTTTTTTTAATGAAAAGTGAAAAGCCTGTTGGTGAAATGCTGGATGGCTCTCCAAGAATAATGAGTCAAAATGAACTAGGAGTGAAATTTGACCATGGTCAACAAGGTCAGGAGAGCAGCTATTTTCATTCTGCATGAGGCTTTTACGACAAAGGGGCAGTGACATCCTTTAAGCTATTTATATTGAGAAATTGTCCAGGTTTGGTTTCACAACATACCTGCTCCTTTTCCCTATGAAATTCTTTTTTGCTCTCTGTGCAGTCCCAACACTTGAGCCCAGTAAAATGGCCACATTTCATGTGCCTGTGGGAGGGGTATGAGAGCTAAGGGACATCTAAAAGAATTACAGCAGGTTAGTGTAAAACCAAGGAATTCCTCAGACAACATTTTGGCATGGGGGAGGATTATGTCATTTACCCAGGGGTCGGATTCAGCTTTAGCACTTCTCATTGTTTCCATTTGCTGCAATCTTCAGAGAAGAGGCTATGGCTGTGTATTGCCAGACTAATTCTCACACTTTTCTGAGAAAATGGATCTAAATGGGTACAACAAACGTAGACACTTAACGTCTTTTCCTCTTCAAGCCTTCAGTGAGTTCATGTTTGCGCGCCTAATGCTCAACAGAAATATCTGAGCTGTCCCCAGACTTTCTGGGCCATTTAGGATGAATAACCATGGCTATTCTTGGAAAAAAAGAAAAAACAAAACCCGCATGCACTGCATGCCAGTGCAGACCTCTAAACGTCCATCAGCAGGCGAGATTGTTTGAGCGCTGTCAATGGGATTCCGTGCGGGCGCGAGGGGCTGCCACACTGAGCCCATTGTGGATCTGGGCTGTCTCCCTCTTGCAGGATCAGATCTATTTGAGGAGCAGGCACTTAACACAGTCCAGTTTTCAGGAGGTAATGAATAACCTCTCATCCTGCTCTTTAAGGCTCCTTTTAGAGTATGCGTTTTCTGAAGTTTCAGTGTAATGTCTGGAGGGGGGGTAATATCCATAATTGGTTGCTGGAGTTTTATTTTTATCAAGTGTTAGGAGGAGTGGGGGAAGGAATGTTATGAACCTAAATCTGGTCCCTTCAACAGGGTGATCCACACAAGTGTGAGGGGGAAGGTACAAACATGGGCTCTTTCCTTGTTCAGACGAACCCCATGCTCTGAATATGCCTTGGAGGGAAAAGAAAAAGGCTGCTTATTTTAACCTCCATGCCATCACACTCGCTAGTTGCTGTATTTCAAACTCTCATGCAAGAACAGCCACAGTTGTCTGAAGATATGCAGATAAACTGCATTCACAAATAATACAATAATTTATTTTAAAATATCAAATCCTTCTATTTGTGAGTGATGGAAAGACACTGAATCTTTAATTTCCTCCCTGAAAGGCTATAAATCCATTGAATGAGGGTTTCTTTACACAAAGAAACACAGCACAAAGAAATTACAAGGAAAAAGAAGGGAGTAAAATGCAGGCCAATTATGCTCTAGCTCTGGAGTGTTGCTGCCAAGGCTATTTATTTTCACAGACAGTGTTAATTTTGTATGCACACACAGAGCTTTGCTTGCTGATACCACAGTGAATTTTAATTTTGGAGGAGGCTCTGGTTCTTGTCACCCTTAAATTCACCTCCCCATTTACTGGATATGAGGATGTTTTTGACTGGAGATCTCCAGATTATTTTCTCACATCTGTTTCTTGGGTTTATGTGTCGCCTTCTGAAAAGGTTTGTGGGTGTTAACAAAATCTTTCCTGAACAGCCAAACAAGTTGAAGCATTTCCGCTAGGTAAGGTGTTGGCAAAACAAGCTCTCTGATTCAAGGTTTCAGGTGCAGATGAAGTCCTAAAGGCAGGCCACTGAGGTGGTGGTAAATGATGTTCTGGCATCTTCTCACCACCTAATTCCATATCCCCACTTTTCAGATAACCACAGAGAGAACCTTGCCCCCCCATCCCTGGAAAATCCACTTTTGCATTTGCGGTGCAACAATTGAAAAGGACCTTAGCAGTTTGCATCTGGCATTGGGTTCTTTAGCTACAGCAGATGCTAATTCTGAATTGGCGAGGCGCAATGCGTACAATCCAAGAGAGAAGGTACAATGCAGGAAGTTTTACCGCAAGGCCTGCAAGGATTCACTCAGTATTCAGTCTTCCTTGGAAGGCGCTCTTACACACGCAGGATTGTTCATAATTCTTTTCTCCTTTGTTATAGGGCATTCTTTCTTGTTATGATGAGGTCTAGTCTTCCGTGATTTAATGATCTTTGTGAAGCGAGAATGGCAAAAGCAGAGTCATGTATTTATTTAATTTAGTTTCTGCTTGAGCTTGATTACTTAAGTGAAAAATTAAAACACTTATATTTGGAGGGAGGACAGCAAAACACCTGTTAAAGCTCAGCTTTTAAATAAGGTTAATCTGCATAAATCACTGCATTGGTACTTATGTTAATTAAGGCTTTTGTGCCTCCAGTACGCTAATTGAGGTGTGGAATGTCTCTTTCTCCAGCCTCCTTTGCAGGGGAAACTGCAGGTGCTGCGCATTTTTGAAAAGTAGGCCAGCATGGTGCACCCAGAATCAGAAGCCTCTTTGAAATGCCTGTTTCTATTTACTAAACAAAGCTCTTATTTTAATTGTGGTCTCTCAATAAATGTATCCTTGGGCTTTCTTTAAAAACTCTGTGAAGTCAATGGAAGATTTTTAAGAGCTGGACCCCTACTGAGGGACAGTGAGGTGAGATATCTACTAAAGCATCACAAAAATGTGATTCCCCTCCCTCCCCCTTTTTGATAAATTTACATTCTTTAACAGAGTCTCCAAAATATCAGTTGAGCATGATGTGTGTTTGGGAAGCTATTGCTTCTTTTTCACAGGAACCACACTAAATCTTGAGCCACCAAATCAAGTTTTTGGGCTTTAACGTTTTTCAAGTGTGACAGTGTTTCAGCTTGGAAAATCTGATTTCACAACATGGGAATTTCACAAATGGAGTTCACCAGGATTGTAATTGTAAACCTGAGAGATTATTTGGGACTGCTCTTTGAAACGTAGAGAACAATATGAATTCTATAACAGCAGTCATAGGCAGAAACTGTGAAATGGTTTGGATGGATACTGAGGGTGAGCATATTATCATTTGCTGTTTGGTTATATTCCATTGTTACTCTTCAAATAAATAGTAAATTGCTTATATAATGGTTTATATACTTGCAAAAAGCTTAATGGGATACTTCATATCCACATATCTGGTATACATTTGATATATTCAAAACTTTCTCTTCAGATACATGATGCCCTTAAGGGATGACATTGTTAAAATGGTTCTATGTTGTTTCATAACTGTACCACTGGGATAATAAGTGTCTTGTCTCGAGATTTCTTGGGTGAAATTTCTTACAGTGAAAATGCAGCCAGTTGCTTAATCCTGGACCACAGGTGAGATCTGGTGAGCATCTGGGCAAGGTTTGGTGTGATCTGAGTTATTAGAGCATGTTCAACGGTTTCTTCAAATGTTCCCTTTACTGCCTTTGAAGCTTCATGATCAAACACTTCTTCAGACATCAAGCTTCTGTGCTGAAGAACACTGCTTTATAAGAGTGCATTGCTGGCAAGGCTATGTAAATAAAAGCTCACAAACTCAGGTTGTGTTTCGGTAATATTTATCTAACTTTTGCTTGAAGGAAAGCAATTAAATAATTTGTGCTATTTATACAAATGAGGTTAAAGTGCGGTTCAGTAAAACTGAAGATGTTTATAGTGCAGTCTCTGTGATGCCATTATCTTATCTAGACACCTTATCTAACTTCTCTAAACACTGAGTTAACTATAAATAAAATTGTGGAAACCCATTAGATCTTACTCTTCTTAGTACCCTTATAGAATTCTGTTGTATTTTTTTCTTTCCTTTTTTGACTTCCCTTATTTGTGTTGGGGAATTTCTTTTGAAAATCCCATCTCCTTTGCTTGCCAAATTAAAGAAAATCAAATCATAGAATCATATCATAGAATTATTCAGGTTGGAAAAGACCCTTGGCATCATCGAGTCCAACCATTAACCCTGCTCTACAAAGTTCACCTCTAAACCATATCCCCCAACACTATATCTAAATGACCTCTAAACACATTCAGAGCTGGTGACTCAACCGCCTTCCTGGACAGCCTATTCCAATGTTGGACTACTTTTTCTTTGAAAATTTTTTTCCTAATGTCAAGTCTAAACCTACCCTGTTATAGTTTGAATCCATTCCCTCTTGTTCTATTGCTAATTATCTGTGAGAAGAGACCAGCACCAACCTCTCTTCAACGTCGTTTTAGGTAGCTGTAGAGAGTGATGAGGTCTCCCCTTAGCCTCCTCCTCTTCAAACTAAACAGCCCCAGCTCTGTCAATCGCTCTTCATAAGATTTATTCTCCAGGCCTTTTGCCCTCCTCTGCACTCACTCCAGGACCTTGATATCTCTCATGTATTGAGATGCCCAAAACTGGACACAATACTCAAGGTGTGACCTCACCAGTGCCGAGTACAGAGAGACAATCCCCTCCCTACTCCTGCTGGTCACGCTATTTCTAATACAGGCCAGGATGCCATTGGCTTTCTCGGCCACCTGGGCACACTGCTGGCTCATGTTCAGCTGCTCGTTGATTAGAACGCTCAGGTCCTTTTCTGCCAGACAGCTTTCCAGCCACACCTCCCCAAGCCTGTAGCGTTGCAAGGGGTTGATGTGGCCCAAGTGCAGGACCTGGCACTTGGCCTTGTTGAAGCTCATCCCATTAACTTTGTCCCATGGATCCAATCTGTCCAAGTCTCTCTGCAGAGACTCCCTACCCTTGTGCAGATCAACACTCCCACCTAACCTGGTGTCATCTGTGAGCTTTCTGATAATACACTCTCTGTTCTTATCAAGATCATCAATAAAGCTGTTAAACAGAAATCTTTTTTCAACAGTGTGAAATACACACCACAAAATGTCCATAGGGAGCAGAGGTGTCATGCAATGTGCTTAGCTCATGTAAAAGGTATGAGGTGACGTTACAGCCATCCTGAAGTCAATGCCAGTGCTGCAGTGGATGCCATGAAAGCTAAGTTGTTTCTTTTGTGGTTTTATCTACTGATTATCATGTGGGTAGACGAACTATACCCCAGCTGGCAGCAGCAGCCAGCTGCTTCCTCCTTAATTGTGCAAGGAAGGGAAAAACACTGACTTTTGACTCAACCTTGTACATCTGCAAGGTGATGGCAGCTCTAAGTCATTTGTATCAATTCAAGAGAGTCTGGGTGCCCAGCTAAGCTGTAGTCAGCTGCTGTTCTGGGGAGTAAAAGGGGGATAAGGAGCCAGGAATAAAGGGGAGCTGCAGTAGCGTGTGTGGAAGGAAGGGTGGCATTAGTGACATTATGGTAAACATACACCAAAAGAAACAAATGGGTATTTTGTGAAGAAATAATGGCTCTCCACTCAGGTGAGAAATAAACTCTTCATTGCTCAAATTTGAAATGGGAGAACTCTGTATTTATGCCTCTCTGCACCACATGACGAATATGTGAGTAAGTATCTTTGAGGTTGATAACCCATGGATCCCTGGCATTGTACATTTATTTTTCTTGGCTTTGGGGTCAGTCAAAAGTGACAAGAACAGTTAAAACCTCCTCTTCAAAGCTATGCCTAACAGCCTGGAAATCTAGAAGCTGCAAGTTAGTCACAGAATGGCTGAGGAAGTTATATATTTTCCCCACAAATCTGAACCAAGATTAAATCTCAGTTAAGCAGTGATTGAAAATTGTCATCTCTTTGAAGTGGTTTAAATAATTCAGTGATCTTTCTTCTGTTATGAATGATGTGAACTTTGCACCCCAGAAGGCCATCACGTCGACAGGTATCTTTTCATGGACTGGTAGAGATGCATCGTGTGTTGGACAGGAAGACTGAACATTTTTTTTGCTTCCTGGACTGATTTACATTTACCCTGCATCGCACTTAGTCTTTTATAAGCCGTGTGAAATGAATACAGGTGAGATGTGTTGCACTCCTCTTTGCTTGCACCCTGTTATAATGTGCACTCTCACCTGGTGCTAGTAGGAATGGCTCAGAGCAGAAGTGGACAGAGCCATCATCATTGCTCCAGGCGCTTTGGGACAGCATCTTTCTATTATTTTCCAGTCAGAAACACTCATAGGAATAACAAACTCCAGATTTCAGGTCGTCATTCAAATTTCTTAACTTTTTGGGTTTTTTTCTGAGTTTGCACCATTTTTTATATAGTGATATTTGCTGTCTTCCTGCATTTGGTAAAGGGCTGAGTCCATATCTGAGGGGATTCTGAGTTGAGGAGTCCCATCCTGAAAATTGTGTGTGAATTTCTACTCAGTCCTGTAAGCAATCACACTGGCATTCAGAAGTGTCTGAGTCTTGTGAGGGAAAACGTGAATTTTGAAGTAATCACTCCCTATGTTTCCACTTGCTGGGATGTAAGTGCTGTGTTTTTCTACTGCAGAAGTTTTCATCAAGTGTTTCTATGCTTTTAAACTTATTCTGCATATCTATTTTGCTACATTTTAATGCACTATCAATTCCACAGTACTTTTTGACTTTTCAAGAAATCAATACTTGCTTTTCAAAAGCTTACGATAGAATCCACCTTTAAAAAATTGTAAAATAACTGAGCAAAAAGTCCAGTGGTTATTGCAAAAAGAAAAGAAACAGTTTTGGTGTTTCTGAGAAAGTTATGGAAAGTAGGTTGTTTTCCTCTCTACCTGGGATGAAAGGCTGGAGCTTTTTGCTATTTCTTGTTTTTTACATTGCTTCTCAGTCTTCAACAGTATTAGAATTTTTCCAGAGGATAGAGAGAGGTTGTTAAAAAAAAACTAAGTAAAAAAAAATAGCAGAGACTCTCAACATGAGACGGGGCAAAATAATTTATTGAGCACTCCCCAGCATCTAAATTCCAGCCCTGCCCTGAAAGGTTTCTGAAGTACTCGTCACCCTAAAGGCTGCAATTGTTTCTAACATGAGGGTGGTGGGAGTGCTGGAGTCTGAAAAGCAAAGTGGATGTATCTTGGATTCTCAGTTTGCTTGAGATGCTCTTCTTTCCTCCCTGCCCTAGAGTCTGTGGCTGTTAAGGGTCCTGTCTGTGGGTCCTTCTTCCCTTGGTATTCATAGCAGCACTCCTAAGCTTAAGCAGTCCCTGGCCTTCTTTGGCTTTTGCGCAGCTGGCACAACAGATACCTCAGGAATATACGTGCTTTTGGGCCTCTCACATTCCAGCTCCCCCTTTCAAAATCCAAACCCTCATCTAATATCCATAATCCTTCATGTCAACTGTTTCATATTAAAAAGAGATATATTTTTGGTTTGCTAAACAAAATTTCCTAAGGGCAGACCTGCTAACAATTAGCTGATGTAACAATGCCCAATAAAAGCAACTTGTAGTGGTGAAGTAAATATTACCGCACCCAATAACCAATGGAGTAATTTCATTGTTTGCTGATTTGTAGAATTCAATTGTGAAAAGTTGTAAGAAGACTAATGATGTAACTTTTGCATTCACCTCATGAATACTTCAATAAGTTACTTGGATTTTTCTAGCAATAACTCAACCTCCATCATCTTTCATTTGAGTATTTGAAAGTGCTTTATGAATAAGTCTCAGAACACCACGACTGCACTAGTTTGTCTGTGCTCTCTCCTTAGTGTCCTGCCTGTTTCTTTTCAGATCTCTCAGATGAACAGGCAAGGTCAATGGCTTAAGACATAACAAATATTGAGTGGAGCCATTGTTTCCTTCCTTTTTTATGCCAGCACTAGCATTTCTTTCAGCGTACATGAACCAGTCTACAGAAGGATGCTGAAATGGCCCTCACAACTGAATCCAAACAGGAAAACGCATGGGGACGTGATGTGTGGCATCAGCATCAGGTATGGCAACACACCTGTGGTGTCAGTTTGAAAAGAGTGACACTGCAAGAAGAGGCATAACCAGAGTGATCTGATGGGTGGGTTACAATTGTGATGGCCAGAGAGCCCTCACTTTGGTTTCAGTTTTGAACCTGTTGCTTTTTTTTTTTCCTTTTTTTTTTTCCAGATGATATTTGCAAAGGAGAACATACTTATACAAAGGTATCCCTGAAAAACATGATATTTCCTTTGATGTTGCTCTGATGGCATTTCTGTAAACACTTGGGCAACAGTCAGCAGTTTTAAAACAGCAGGGTTTGTGAAAGCCCTGTTTGCCTTTATTTCAGGGTCAATTTGTTGCCAGTTCTACCTGAAGTAGGAGAATTACTCAACTTTCTACCCACTCTTGTCCTAAAAAAAAAATAAATCTTGGTGCAGCTGCTTTTTTCCAACCATTGCAAGCAGCCCTATCATAATAATAACTGTCACAAACTCATTTCTCTTAAGTTTGAGCAGGATGTAATTCTCCTCATCTTTAAAGAATAACATTGGCATTCTTGCTCCCACCGTTGCTGTCTCTTTGGAGACCAATGTTCAAATTCAAAGAGTCGTCTCTTACTGCCATAGAACTTTTTAATGAAAGATCTAAGTTCCAAGGGTGAAATGCATACCGAATTTTATTGAACCTGGAAAGAAAGGTTTTCTCATTGAGAATGCCCAGAATCAGTTTCACTTGGGCAAAATAATTACCTGCAGTCATCACAGGTGAAAAGTGTTAGCCAAGGAAGCACATGTGCCAGTCCATTAATTTGCTGGGAGACTGGGTAGGATACTTTGAACTGGATTTCTCTGCCTATTGGAGAAAAAACTGAGCGTGTCCCTTGACTGATTCTCAGAACCGTATAATTAATGACTCCAGAGAGAGTGACAAAGTTAGAAAATTCTTTGAAAGGGTATTCAGAGTTCTGAAGTGACATATTTTAACATCAAGTAATCAGCAGATGAGATTCCCCAGCCCATTTAAATATTCAATACTTTACGCCTGATGATATCAATCATTCTCACACAGCACAAGCTCCAGAAAAAATCTCCTATGTTTCTCCTTATCACCAATTTTTACAGTAAGTATGCAGCACAATTTATTACCTAGGTCTGCGTATAGAATTCCTGGTGACACTAGTGAGAAGCGCGTGTGCCCCCAGTCATGGGTACAGTTTGGCAGTTCTCCCCGAAATGAGACCACGGGGAACAGTCCCGCTCTGGGCTGCCAAAGGGGCTCTAATTTCCACGGTTCTGTGCAGCTGAGTTCCCTTATTTGCAACCTTCCAAAACCAGTAAAGTTCTAGTTAAAATGTAATTCCTAGGCCAAAACTAAGAAGCCGAGGGAAACCTTTGAAACACTACCCCAATAGATTTTGTTTAAAGTTATTTTTATTTTCTTCGCAAGGCAATAGGTTTGATTAATCTTGAGTTTCTCCAGCATAACTCTTCCAGAATTGTTATTTTACTGTAAGTCCCTGCATAGACAGTCTTATTCTATACAGTTCTGTTTTCAACTCGGTTCACTTTGTATAACTGCTGCTAAGGACATGTATACTAGAGTAACTATTTTACTAAATACTCAACTCTAAAAAAGTCCAGAGGCTTTTTTTATCAGTGAAGGTGTGTGACTGTTGTGAGTTGGAACATACTGATTTCATAATGCAACTTAGATGAAGCCAATGCTCCTGAATTTATCTTTAAACTTTCAAGCATACTTTACTTCTCTGGCTTTGCTCTGGATTTACCATCTCCAGCTAAGTCCTGATGGACCATCATCTTGTCATTAAGACAGAAGGAGCAGTCCAATAAACACTATGACATCATTTCTATGCATCTCTTGGTTGTGTATGTCTACGTTAGAGTTACTGCAACGTGAACATACTCTGTCCAGTCTACTTGCTATCTAATTTGTCATAGAGATGCTATTTCATAGAATCATAGAATGGCACAGGCTGGAAGGGACCTTAGAGATCATCTAGTCCAACCTCCCTGTTTTGGGCAGGGACGCCACCTTTCGCCCAGACCTGGCAACACATGGGGACCCCTCTCCTAGTTTACATCAACTTGTATTCCCTCCAACCACCATCACTTTAACATCTGCCCTGCCAGCAGCTTCTATTGCCTCTGTCTTTCCAGGTGTTAATATTATATCATAAGCTCTTTAGTACATTCATCTTCTCAGAGTGCATGTTAATGTCATCACATACATCCCAGCTCAATTTCAGCCTTTGCTTTGGTCAGTCTGGTGTTCATCCATGCTTTGAAAGGCTCATGCTCTTGCAGCCTTTCAACATGCACCTATTGGTCACTTAATCATCAGTGTTATGTACCATGCAGTCCTGGGGAAAAAAACCCCATCATAATATTATCTGAGGTTGTATAAGATCACCTGCCTGCATTTTAAAAAAATAAAAATCTAATATTTGGATTTGTGATGAATTACTGAGAGTGACATTGCTATAATAATTACTTCTTAGTATGGTATTACAGGAGAGACCCCAGTCTATACCAGAACTTACTTTACATTGAGACAGAGCAGGATATTATATTAAGACAGAAATGCGTGCTCTTTTGTGTTTCTCATCAGATTGATAATCAGAAGAATTTCAGCCCTATGCAGGAATAAATGACAGTACCAGGTAGCAATTCCAGTGCCTAAGCAATGGTAACCAGTGCCATTGCAGAGAACCTGCCTGCCTTTCAGCTGCCTTTCCAGAGCCTGCAGATGTGCTGTATAGTCCTGTGTCGCTTTTGCCAGACTCAAGCAGGTTTCTTGAAATTGTAGGGCATCAAAGGCTATTTTGCATCCATTGAATTAAGTGCCTGTGCTTTGGCACTTAAATTGTTCTTATGTGCCATAAGTCCCAGTTAATGCCTTGGCTGAGAACATGTTTTTTCTTACCAAGATGAAAATTCTCCTATCATTACAACTAACATGGATTTTAATTCTTCATTTCAGAAGGTATTGTAACAGAAGCAAATTCTGCTGAGTACTTCTCAACAACATAATTAAAGACATAACATGAATATGAAAATTACATGTCTGCAAGATAAATTGAAAACTTTCTCTCCTCCCATCTCATTGAAAATGGGGAACAAAACATGAAAATTCTCAACAATCCCTGTTTTGTACAATTGCAAATATCTTAAGTGATTTATTATCATTCTAGGTATTTTCTTTACCACACTTGGCTTTGAAAGTCTTTTTTAAATACAAACATACCACCTATAACTTGCATGGCATAATACCGTTAAGCACCAGGGGGCAGCGATGGTGGGTGGGCTCTTTTCTTTTTCTTGCTAAACACAGGAATTCTCTAATATTGTAAGCACCAGCACACATGAATGATCTGTATGGGATGGTCCCATTCTCCCACTCCTCTGCTGCCACTCCTTCTTTTCAGTTAATGCAGTAAGGACTCCTGAGTGTTGGAAGGTGGAAGATGAAGTCATGCAGATCAACACACCTTAAATCACTGGGCAACAAAGGAACCCTGTTGATCTCCCCAGACTTTTCTGCCCAGGAATGAAGTCCCACGTGAGGCGTACCAAATGCTTCTGCTTATAACAGAAGTGCCGATTCCTCTTTTGGGGCCAAATGCTACTCTTAGATGCATACGTGAAACCCAGCTGAGGGAAATGGAAGCCAAATGGAGCATCCACTAACAGAATTTGACTCAGACATACCAGGGAAATTCCTAGCCCTGTCAATTGACTGCAGTGGTGACACTGAGGTAATTTACATCGAAAAGTGATGTCCCCCACCTTGGTCTTATACCATGAAGTTCTTTTCTACAGCATAAGCAGTAGGCTCTCCCATATTTCTCCTTATTCCCATCTCAAGCAACCTAAGTTAGCGTATCTAATGTGCAACAATTTCCTCCCCCCCCCCAAGTCTGTTTGAATATCTCTAACTGTGATTATGTACTCTCAATAAAATGGGACATGCGACACATTTTCTTGCTGAAACCTATTAGAAGCTGGGGGAGATGTGAAGAGCCAGATTCTCTGCTGTACTGAGATGTTTTGTGTTGTTAGAACAATGGGACCAGAATGAGATGGATCTTCCCACCGTGCAGTTTGTTCCATTGTTGGGAAATCTTTAGCCCCTGTGGCTTCTGCAGCTGGTGGCAGGCAGAATGCTGAAGACAGGAGATGACAGGAATAGTATTGCTGTTCCCTGCCCTCACAAGCTCTTGATAAACAGCTGGTTTAGCTTAGAGCAGATCCAAGGCTCTTTTTCTGAACTGCTCATGATCTGGTTTAGATAAAATTATAATTGGGAAGCAGCAGCCAGTTCCATTGTCATCCTTCTACCTTATAGCTGCAACTGGCAGCTGTGGGGTACTGCTAAAAATTCTGAGAGTCTTGCTGCTTATCCCCATCGGAGATGCGGGAGGCTGCTCTGTGCCTGCTGCTGTCTACGCAGGCAGCTTCCAACAGAGAGGCGCGCCCTCCCTCTCTGGTGTAAAAATGACCTCTGCTCCTAAAAAATCCTGATTGCACATGTCCCTTCAGAGTCTCGGGTGTGAAGAAACACCCTGGACGCCCGTCTGCAATGGTCTGTGCGTGGGGAAGCAGAGTGAGTGTCTCCAAACCCACCAGCCTATGCACTCGGCCCGCGGTGCCCGGGAGCGGTGGAACGCCGCTCTGTGCCTGCTGTGTGGATGAGGAGCACTGCGCTCACTTCTCCCTCGATGATGGGGCACGCGCCCTCTCTCTTCTTTATCCAGCCCTTCCCTTTCATGAAAATGGTTGGAGCTTTGTGACTGTAACCCATCTGATTTTTGAAGTCGTCTGATGGTTCCAGAAGTTCTCAGGAGGGGGATAAAGATGTACGGGCACTCCCCTGCATATAACACATCTGTGTTGTTGCCTTAGGAAACTAGGTCTAACAGAAAAAGGAGGAAGGTAGCTATTTTTGATCATGTCTTTAATGCTGGATTTGTATTAGTGTGACACCAGTAACGCCACGCGTTCATAGAAATATGACAGCCCCCAAAGGTTTACTCCTTTTTGGCAGCCCTATAACCGATTGCACCAGGGGCAAGTGAGTTTAAACTGTTATCAGTTGAAAATAGTAGCATTTTAAAATCACTTTGTGGGGTATGTATCACTTTAGAAGGTTCTGAGTAACCATGAATCAAGCCTCGAACCTCTTACCACGTGTTAGGAGACCATCTAAATCTTCCTATCCTCTCATTGAAGAACAATAGCTTTCACTTGAGGAGACACTGCTAATGGCAAAATGGATTTTAAAAAAACAGGGGGAAAGGAATAATAATAAAAAATCCTTCAAACACTCGACTTACAGATGCAACTAATTGATTTGAGGGTTGGCGAGGGAGTGCCATGGCAGCTAGTTTGATGTAGTAATTAATGCAATCATCCTTCTTTGTTATTACTTTAATAAGGTAAACACCCTGTTAAAATAAACTGAAACAGTTGTCTCTGGCCAAGAGCTTGCAGTTGTGGTGAGCAGTGT
Organism: Apaloderma vittatum; assembly: GCF_000703405.1. NCBI lineage: Eukaryota > Metazoa > Chordata > Aves > Trogoniformes > Trogonidae > Apaloderma > Apaloderma vittatum. The sequence continues at coordinate 40,658 of NW_009711871.1, forward strand.
AATAACCCCATAATGTAAAACTTGGACAGGAAAGAATGAATTACATTAATCCCCGAAGGTTCTTGCTGCAGACTTTTGAAGTTTTCACTTTAAAGTGAGAGTGGAAAAGGAGATCTGAAACTTGGAGGCTATTCACCCTGTGGCTCCTGAGAGAAAGCAGTGTGTGTCTGCCTGAGGACCCTGAATCCTGCTAATACAGGCTGGAGATAAGCTCGGTTTCTGCAAACACTCATGCTTGTGCTTATCTGCACTACCACAAATAGTCCCATGATACTAAACATTAAGCACAGGCATAAAAATTAGCACTTGCACAGGTAGCTTTTGTACTGTGTTGGAGTATCAGTATGAAGAAGGGAGGTTTCAGCTTTAATTTTAACCTAATGACTGTTTTTTAGAAGCTGTCTCAAGCAAACCCCACTTTCAGTAGCATGATTCAAAGGGCTGCTTTATTTGTTTGGGTTCAGACATGCATTCTAAACAACAGCATTAAGGATAGCTGTGCTGTGTTATTAAGGGTCCCTTCAGCAACAGGGAGCTGCTGGAACACACCACAAAATGGAGAAAACAAATTTACCCATGAATAATAGCAATATTTTTCTCTATTTTCTTGCAATATTTTAATTGTAAGATGTGTGTATTTGAGATTTCTCTTACTTCCAGACCTCTTGTTTTAGTGGTTTTAACAAAAAAAAGCACAAATGCTCCTTCAGAGTGAAGTCTTTGCACATGTCCCGAAAACTTTCAAATATTTTTGTATAAAACTTGTCTGGCTTCTTTGAGAAGTCCCACGTGACCAAAAGATTCAGGTTTTTTTCTCAGTTACTGTTCTCCCCATTGATGCCTTAAGCATCAATAACCTAAATGCTAATTTGCAGGATTCCCATAAGAACACAGGTCCAAAGATGAATTATATCTTTGGAAACGCATGAGTAACTTTTGCCATGAATAATGTAATTTTCAAGATGGTGAGTGCAGAGTATGTTGTATTAGGGTAGATTTATGGTGTTGAATGGGTAATAAGAGCTTATAGCCTCCTCATTCATGTCAGCCAGCGTAACGTGCTCAGGGTGAGGGTGTTGTGGGCAAAATAGTCTCAGTTTGTGGAATTTTGACTTTATTATTTATTGTCAACTGACATATATTTGTGGTTACCGATTAGGGTACTGAGAAAAACAAAGCACCAACAATTAAACATTGAACTAAACAGCTTTCCTTCCCCGTCCTATTGCTCAGCTTATGTAAAACACCTCTCCTAGCCCTTCCTCGTCACAGCTTCTGTGACTTCCTATGGATTTCCCACTTGGTCTGTCCCAATCCCTTCAATGAGGCTACTGGTTTCTGTCTGGCAAACTGGGTGTATCAGTTTCTTTCGGCTTCTGCATGCTTTTTGCTAGTTTCTCTCTGACTTTAGTTAACCTTGGCCATAGTCCCTCAGGGCTGTCCCTGCCCCACTGTGGGTCCCTCAGAGGTGTCCCTGTCTGTGGCAAGAAGCGCCTCCAGCCAAGAGCCTTTCCCTCTCCAGCTGCCTCCTCCACAGCATCTCCAGCCCCTTTCCCCAGGGGTATCTGTCACGTGCCCCTGAGGCTGCCACTTGTTTTCTCAACTACATCTGTGCCAGGGCACAAGTTTTTTCAGGACTCTTCCATGCTGGTCATCCTCTGCTACCAAACCCAGATGACTCTTTTAATTCCCTTGTTTTCATTCTTTGGCTGGAACTCTTCATTCACATTCCTACAGCTGCATCTTCGTAGCCGGCTTCTTTCTGAAAAACAGAAGCAGATGGCAATTTCAGGTGTGTAGTAAGTGTGTACATGAGAAGACAGTGAAAATTGTCAGCTCCGAAATCGGGAAGGGAAGAAGCCACCAGTGCAATGCCCTGCCCTTCTCTTTGGGTAGGGTTGCAGGAAGAGTAGATGACCTTTAAAAGTCCCTTCCAGCCCAACATGTTCCACGATTCTGTGATTCCGTGATTCTGTGCCTCTGTGCTGACCTGTTAAACAAAACCAAACGGATGAACCCCGTTGCCTGTTCCTGCCAAGCGACTACTGCCCTGTCCTCGTCCGTGAGGGAGAACTAGTGACGGCCCAGCCACGCCGCTGGCTGACGTGGGCAAGAAACAATTCCGGGCCTTTTGGTGGGAGTTTTGTCTTCTCTGGGCTTTGGCGAGTTGATTTTCCATCAGATCAGCTCAGGCAGACGTTTTGCCCTGGAGCCACCTGTGTGAGGGCAGGAAGGACAAACAG
>NW_009711872.1:0-20496 GCF_000703405.1 Apaloderma vittatum
AAAAAATATATTTATATTTTTGTATTTACATCTTTGAAGAAAATGTCAAGGCATTTTTTTAATTCCATTTAGCTTTTTTATGCAACTTTTTTTTGCAAAGAAAAGGAAAGATTTACCATTGCAATTTTTACCTGAAATATGTAGAAACAGCCTTTCTGTGAGTTTGGCTGGTGACACTTATAAAAACGCAAAATGTTTTCAATCAGATAATGTCATTGCTATGATAGGAAGGACTCAAAGAGACATGAAATGGCATTTGGAGATTTAAAAATCAGTGCACCTGTTTCCTATTTTCAGTATTTTACTATAAAATCCAGGCAATTCTCAAACATGAACTACACTGCAAAAGCCTAACACTGATAAAGCATTTTACAAGCAGAAATAGAAGTGATAATTACCATCTTCTGAGCCATGTTTAAAATTATATATGAATTTTCCTCGGTATTTTTAATGCTGTACACATATTTGTAATTGGGCTGTGATATTTAATCAATTACTGGAACAGCACAGATATCAGGACATAAAAACTCAAGGATTTGAGTCATGTCCCAAAAGCCTTTAAAGCATTTTTTCTTTCAAAAAAATAAAAGAAAGAAACAAGTCTTACTGCATTGAATTGAACTGATTTGAAGCAGGATATAATCAGGTACATAAAATCAATTAAGCAGAATAAAGAGCCAACCTTTGGCTAATCTTATTTCTGTTATATCCAGTTCATTTAAAATGGGATAACAAAGATATAATAAAGTTAGAAGAAATATGAACATCAGGGTCGGGAAAATATTGATTCTTCTTAAGTGTTCTCTTCCTGGTTGGAAACTTGCGTGGATTAAACAAGGTCCACATTCTACTTGCTCTTCATATCAGATCAGTATTTAAGGAAAAAAAAGGTTGTGTTGTTGCATTAGGCAAGCAAGACCTTTTTAATCAGAGGAGGCTGGATGTAAAATTAGTCACTGAGACACTCTGTATTTACACGCATTTGTCAGAAGTCTGAATTTAACAGAGTTAAAGCTATGTGAAATTATTTTTTTTCTTTGTTTTCTAAAGAAACCTGCACAAGGTTAGCTAAGGACAATATAGCTTTAAAAAAATTTTCTTTTTTTTTTTTTTTAAAGGCAGTTTAGCTGGAAAAACTAGGTTTACTCTGGAAATTGATTAAATATTTCATATAATGTTAGAGTTTTTCTCATGTCCTGTAATACAGAAATAAAGAAAATGAAATACAAAATAAGAAACATAAATGTAGAACAAAGATAGAATATAGAATTAAAATGTAAATAGAAAATAATATAGGACAACCATGCACATTTAGAAAGAGAACTCTGGTATATAGAACAGAAGAGAAAGACAGAAAAAAAATACAGAGAAAAAAAGACAGAAGAAGAGAAAGACAGAAAAAAAACACAGAGTAAAAAATCTAACAGCTGAGATATTTCAGATTCAGCTGTTTTATCTTCAAAGATGTAAAAATTCAATGCTTGAGTCTGCACTAGTCACCCACACACCTTTAATAGTGACTAGAGAACAGGCAATGCATTTAGATAGAGGAAATCCATCCCAAATGTCCATGTTTCAGCTCAGGAAATCTCAGCTGTGCTTTTCTGAAATTAGGAAGGAGGAAGATAGTATCACTGACCTCAGGTCCTGGCCTACAGAACTGTACCTGAGAACTACTTTAAACATTTATTTGTTTATCTCTGTTGTTTTAAAACAATCCAAAGTGTTGACATAAAGCAGGAATTGATTGCCCGACTCTCACGTAAATTTATTAAAAGGTTCCTTAATCCTCTCATTGCTGCACTTTTATTCACTGTGTCTGACTCTTCAACCTCTGCTCATCATAAAAATATCCCTCTAAAAGCACCATGACTCTTGTCTTCTCTTTGTGCAAAGAAGGGAGTACAGAAATGTGTCCAAACATTTGTTTTTGCCAGCAGCTCGGGTGAGTTGTGGCTCCTTGGAGCATGGAAGGTTCTTGCTTTTTGAACTGAAACCATTTGCAGGCATGGGAAGGTCACCATGTAGTCCTCAGAAAGGTATCACTGATTATTGTGGTTAAAGGACCTTCCCCTGGCTACGAAGCCATGAGATGAAGACTCCCTGGAGTGAAGCCCCAATTGACTCGTGCATGGATGGGTATTTGCTGGGTGAGAAAAAAGTCAAGGCCTCTGGTGCAACCTCTGTCATTTCCTTTAGTGCTGCTGATTACAGGAGCTGCCATATTTGTTTAAAAGATGTATATTTATTTAAAAGATGTATGAACCTATACCATGCTTAGGGACACGATATAGTGACGGACCTGGTGTTTTTAAGTCAATGGTCGGACTCAATGATCTTAGAGTTCTCTTCCAACTTAAACAATTATATGGTTCTATGTGTGGAAAGTTTCTCCAAAAGCTTCTCTGTCGGACCAGAATGGTCACATATGCAAATCTGATATCTGTAATGTAGACTTCCCCACTCTGAGCTGGTGTTAACCTCTCGGTGTAGCCCATATCCATCCAGTCATTGAGTTGGGAAGTGTAGTTACCTTAACCCTGAAGTAGATGCCTAAAGCAAATGAAGTACAGAGTGGTCCAGAATTAACCCTTCCCTTTATGTACTGGGAAAGCAGGAAAATTGTCCCATTGCAGAGCATTGCTATTTACAGTCACATGAGGTAACTGTCCCTCATTTTTATGGACTTCACACTACAAACATCCCTAAATAAAAGCTGTTCGTGATGCTCTGTACTTCTTGGAAACTACCAATCGGCCACTAAGTATTAATATATCCATACCTTAAAAGACCATTGGCTAAAATTATTTAAATTCTTGCATTTACTGACATTTGAGAAAGCTGAAACTAACCCAGAGAACTCTTCAGTTCAGTGTGTTGACGCATCTTGGTCTGCAATTGTGGCAATGCTTTATAATCTGTGTATATGTTGAATTAGCTTTGAATTAGCAACTTAAACACTAGGCTGCAAATCTCATCCACTAAATTTTTAGTCTGGTCCGAGTATTCCATCTGCCTTCTCTGAATTTTGGCTGGATGCTAATCATTTTAATTGAAAACATACTTATGGGATTTAATTATTTACTCTCAATCCCCAAAGAAAGAGACAATTTAATCTTGAAGATTCTCTGTGGACAGTTTGCATGTCCAGGAAAATTGATAAAACCTAATGAACAAGAAGTGTCCTGCAGATAACGGAATGGTTTTATGGATTATTTTTTTTAATACCTCTGTAAAATGTACGAATAATGGATTGCTCTATTTTGCTTTAATTTGGCAGTCAGTATTCAAATGGGAAAACTTTTAGTTTTGGGCACTCAATTAACATAAGCAAAGGCAGTGGTAAAAGAGTTTTATCCTTTGGGTGTGAAATCAGTCAAGAGTTCAATTCTTCACCAGCCGGACATGACATTCTGTAAATCCTATGACTGGAAGACACGAAAAATGAAATTTCTTTCCCAAGACAAATACTGACTATGCCACATTTTTTTTCTCTGCTAATTATTTTTCAAGTTATTATTTCTCTTTCAAGAATGGATGTTTTCCTAAAAGAAAATACATAGAATTTTTAATCCCTATTGACTAGCTTTTTTTCCCGCTTTTCCTATAAACAAGCTATTCATGGTGCATTTTTTGGAAAATTTCCTAAGTTCCCACTAGTAATCATCAGTACATTTCCACACTCATTCCAAATCACATCGCGTTTGCTCCTCCTAGGTATCAATTTTGCAGTAGGATGAAACCTTCTCCACTGACTGGAGAAAAACTGTTAGCAGCTTAAGCTTAGATGACAAGAAGGGCCTAGAGCCAGTGCTCACAGACCAGATAAGCCTGTTAAAATCAGTGTTTTCCACAGAAAAAGTGCTAGCACATGATGCTACTGTCAAGATTTCTGAGCAGCCTATTTGTAGTTTTATTAATCTCAGAGGTTACCAAAACAGTAATTTTTGGAACTGAAATTACTTCCACATTGTATCTGTCTGGATGAGAGTCAGCTTTATTTATCTGGAGCAAAATCCCTTCAAACCCCAGGTATGAAGGACACAAACCTCCTTGGATGTGAAAGCAATCCACTGGATTTACACGTCCCTTGCCCTTGGGGAAGAGCCCACGTTTAGGCACAGCCGCCTCCTGAAACGTACAACTGCAAATGAGACACAAATGATACAGAAATGTGAACCTTCATAAAGGTTTATGTCTAATATATATATCAGGGAGCTAAAAAGAAAATAAATATGTAATAATAAAAGCGGAGTAAACAACCCCAAAGCAGCAGAAAGTACTACATGTTCAAAAAAAAAGAACATTATAAACCTCACAAATCTTCCAAATTCTCCACTGCCTCTGTCTGTTCCCTTCTCCCTCTTCTTTTTCATGGATCCTCCTTGCAGAGAGAAGCACTACGGTTATACTTTTTAAACCCTGCAATTATTTTATATATGTTTCAATTTACTCTTTACTCAATTTTGCTTAGGCAGTTGCGATTTTCCTCTAAAAGCTATTTTATATATATGAGCAGGGAAAAGCTCATTATTAATTCAGGAGAGGGAAACTGGCAGGTGCAATGTCCCTCTTCTTTTTGGACAGAGCTTAATTCCTACCTACTCTCGTTTTTGTTGTGCACACAACCAGGTGCGAGTCAGTTTTTTCTGACAGATGTCATACATTGATGTATATTATTCTCTACATTGACAAACTACTGACATCCCTCAGAGCTCTAATAAAGCCACAGAGCTCCATGCAGTCTTAGTATTACTCAAACCAGCACACCTGATCTGTGTCCCTGTCTTTCTACCCTATTATTTGCGTCAAATTTAACCTTCTGGTTTTTTGGTTTGTGGATTTTTTTTTTATTATTATTAGACTATTGCATTTAGAGATTGGCAGAAGAGAGTTTTTGTTGATTCTTTCTCTAGGGACACATTATTTTTATTTGTTTGGGGCATTTTGGGGGGAGATGTTAATTAATTATTTATTTGTTTATTTTCCCTAGGACTCAGCTTTGGACTTCATAGTTCTATATGTGATTAAAATAAATAAATGAACAGAAAAAAAAATATGTCCTTGGAAAGATGTCCAAATAACCAGCTTCCTTGACCGATGCCATTGTTTCTCCATTGCTCTGATGCAGTTCTCACTTTAAAAGATCTCATTTTTCAGCCTTTCTGATTGATAGGTTTGAGTTCATTACATGAAGAGACCCAGTGAAGATGTTTGCAGCTCTAAAACCACATCTTCTCTTCTCACGACAAGTGAAAGAAAGAACTGGAAATGGCAATTTGGAGATATACTGTTTTCTTCCCTTCAGTTCATATTGCTTTCTCTTTTATTTCCTTAATGTTTCATATGTAACCTGGACATATCCATGCACCAGACTCAGGTCTATATGTATAAAACTTGCTTCAAAATGATCAACGTGGTTATTGCCACAAGTTTAAAAAGGGAATTTAGAAAGAATGTAGTGGGGTGAAGTAACAGCATTAACCACTCCATGTGCAGGAAGAAGACAAGAGTTTCCATATTTTAGGTCTGTAGACAAGAGTTTCTATGCATCAGGTCTGGAATAGGAGAGCTACATATTTTTGTCCAGCTGGGATGCTGGAATTGTGCACATAAGAATGGGAACCCACCCGCAGGGTGACTGCTTCTAGCCCTGGTGGCATACCCCGGACCAGTGCTGAAGGTCACAAGCATGCACATTCCAGGTGCGAGTTCAAGAAGCTTCACTGAGTCTTTCTAGTTTAGTTTCTTCCTCTTCCTCATTGCTGCACCCTTCTTGGAGAAAGAGCCCTTGCTGTGGAACAAATTGTATGACTGATACCTTCGTAGGAGGTTGGTACTGATTCATGTGGTATTATACAACATGCCATGTACTTGGATACCTGAGGTACAAAAGCAATTGTCCCCAAAGATAAATATATATGAATATCTTTTTCCTTTCCATGAGCTATCCCATATTCTAGAGCTGTGTAGCTGTAGAGAACACACTGAGGTAGTAATGCAATCCCATTTCTTTCCAGTCCCTCAGGTTAAGAACTGACTGAGCAGCATTGGTCTGAAAATAAAACAACAAAAAGAAAGACTGCAGCATCAGATGAGTCATGGACAAAGGTGTAAACTAGACTGGGTAAATCTAATGTTAATCTTCTAATTTAGGCATTGATATTATGTGCCTTGCTTTTTCTTACCCATCTCCAAGACTAGAACTCCAGTGAATTTGAGATGGAAAAGATTTTCTCTCTTTCATCTCTCACTCATTCCCCCATCTCCATTGCTCTCCCTCAAGCTCACCAGCTCCAAATTATTACTCTAATTTAATTAGAAACTTTATCGAGTTAGAAACACTGAGGCACAATCCACCATCCTCAGAAATACACCTTTCAGAATCAGGAGTCCTTTTGGTTTTTGAGTTGGATTTTTTTTTCTAGGTGTTAAAAATCTTTTTAGATCTTTTTTTATAACCATCTGTGTCAAGCAGCAAATGATAAGACAGAGGAATAAACTGTAAGACTGAAAAAATAAAAGATAACCTTATTTTTTACATGGTTTTAGACTTTTAAGAGAGACACAAGAAATTGTTTATTTAGATTTATTTCCTATGGAAACGGAAAAGTGAGATCAGAGCTGTTTGATACAATCTCAGGCTTCTGGAAGGACATTCACTCTTTCAGAAATTTTATAAACCTGAAGAAGTAAATAAAATTGACAGGTTGTTTTTGGTTTTGTTATGGGTTGTTTTTTTATTAGAGTTTATTAGAGCTCACATGCTACTAACAAATGTATATGATTTCTGGTGAGTTTTGCCATATACCAACATTTGGGGTTGGTATTTGATTTTTGCCATTCCTGTGGTCAACACATCATATTTATGAGATGTTTCCTGGTACTTCTTTTTATTTATAAAAACATGACAAAATATTTGTGTTTACCTCTTCATGACTGCGGGATACTGACAATAACTATTCATTTTCTCCTCCTTAAAATGCTAACTGCCCAGAAAAACAGTTTATATTGATACAGTATGATAATATACACTATATCCTTTGCAAAACTGAGGCAAATCTCAGTTCATAGTAAAATTAAAAAATGCTCAAAATTTATGTATTTCAAAGGCTTAAAATCTTTATAGTCCTCTCATTGTAAATGCAAGAGAAGACAAGCAAATTTCAGAAAATTTCTGAAATACATAATGAATAAATTAATTCGTTTTCTTGTGGCTGACCAGAGTAAGAGATTCTTGTTTGTTCTGCAGTGATGAAGTGAGTCAATTGCTTTGTCCACAAGATAGCTCAGAAAAGTGACATTTTGGTGTGGTTTTAGAGCATCATAGTCATACAAATAAGGAAACTATGATAATCCAATGCATTTTTCATTCTCTGACATTTAACAGGGAATTACATTAAGGTGGATCATCAGCATTTGCATACTGTAATTGTTTTTGCATAAGTTTGGGAGGGATGAGTTAGCAGGGACCTGTCAGTTATATCAGTTTTTTAATTACTTTATTTCACTACTGTCCTCGAGTGTCTAAGCAAGTGAACTTTAAAGTAACTCCAGAATAGAATTGTGCCTTAAACTAAAATACAAATATGCTGTATCTTAACAAAATAAACTGTCTGCATTCCTTAACCCTGACAGCACTGTTTTTCTCTCCTTATCTGTCAGATTCCATAGACTGTTTAACTGAAAGTAATGGAAACATATTGGTTCATATTCCTTAAAATAAATATGAAACAGGACAGCTAAGGAGGAATTAGTCTTTGCAGCCCATTAAAGGCTTAGGCCTAAAACTTGGGCGAACAATCTAAAATTACCCACTTCTTCCTGAAAATGGAAGATTAGGGGTGAGGCAGCTGGACTAGATGATCAATGTTGATCACTTTCAACTGAAATATTCATAGAATCATAGAATCGTTTAGTCTGGAAAAGACCTTTAAGATCGTTAAGTTCAACGATAAATTTAACACTGCCAAGTTCAGCCATAGTGTGCATATTTCAGATATCTAATTAGACAACTCCCACCCTGTAAGCCAATGATTGGAGGAAGGATGAGGGAGAGAGAGAGAGAGCTAACGAGTGTGATTTATAGCATCCATGTTACATCCTCTTTCTGGATGCAGAACGACCTTCTGAAATGACCCATCTCTGTTATCGACTGTAGGAGAAACTTGGTAGCCAATTTATGTCAAACATCATCTCTAAGACATTGTCTGAGATGAATCCCAGCTTCTGATCGGATGGTTTGTACCTTAACCTTGAAATGTCCTTCTTCCATCTTCCCTAAAAGACTGTTCTTGAGGGGTGAATCCAAAAAAAACAATGCTGGTTGTGGGCAGTTCTGTAAGCATATTTGAACAGAAAAGGAAGAAGAAATGTGTACTATGCTCAAGCTTGAGGTATTAATAGTGGGAGGAAAGGTTTATCTTAAAAATTATGAGTTTGATTGTCTAAGAAACAAAAAAGTATCAGGAAAGAAAAAGGGAATAAACCATCAGATAGATGGGAAACCATCAGATAGATGGAAAGAGAGGGATTATCAGAAAAGACTAGAGGTAGAGCTGATATTTTATAGTGCCCCTGGCAACTCAAGAAGATGGGAAGAAGTAAATCAATACATCTTTATGGTTAACAACATGTTCTGACTCTACGTTTCCATGGGGAGACGGTAGCCCAAGATGTCCCTGTCCACTCTGCCTTTCTTCTAAAGCCTTCAGAGAGATGTGGCAGAGTAGAAGGCAGGCCTGTGCTTTTAGCAACTCCATTTCATAGCTCAGCTCATACTCAGAGACCCATAGCAGTGTTAGAGATGTATCCCATCCTGCCGCCTCCACCTTAGGGGGAAGATCATCTGCTACAGGTATGACTCTTAAATCATATCAGGATAAGCCTCATTATTCTGCAAGCTGGAGCTTCCTCCAAGAGATGTAGATCACATTTTCAAGCACTGGTTTAAACCAGAAAACAATAGCTGTCCTTGTAAGAAGATGGACTTGTCTGTTGTGACAAGATACAAATCGCTCTACAGCAGCAGCAAATGTTTCTAATCTGCTTCATATTCACAGCTTTGTCATTTATATGCTGGACTCTCACTCTTCCAATTTGAGTTTCATCTAACAATCATTTATGCCTGTAACACAACCAGAGAGCTCTGTAACTCTGCCTAAATATCTGTACAGAGATCTCTGTAACTCTGCCTGTAATTCTGCCTGAATATTCACAGCATTAACCAGCCTCTAAAAGGTACCGTTCTTAATTGTAGAACCGTACTTCCCCCTAGATCATCATACACTTCCCTTCACTGTTAAGGAATATGATACCTCACACAAGAAGTACTAATTGCAGTGCAGAGGAATACGCAAAGATAAGGATCAACTTTAAGCAGGAAAATGAAGGGTTGGAGGAGGAAATGAACAAAGAGAAGAAGAAAAAAAAATAGAAATAGCAGGAAATCAAAGATGAGAGGTAGAAAATTCTTCAGTTCCCTCTAGATTTATCATATCTTGATTTTTATTTTTAATTTATAGAAGTAAACTTTTATAATTCCCTGGAGAACAACTGAGCAAAAATGCAAAGTTGTATAGATTTAGGCCTTTTGAAAGCTTCCCCTGCCCAACAAGGAAAAGAATGGAGAGAGTGGGTCAGGATCCCTTTATGTGGTTCTAACCTTCAGATTAAAATTGTATGTTATTGCTAGATCTAAGCACTGAAATTAAGACTTCAAGATTAAGGAGATTTTAGAACAGGAATATTTTAATCTGTTTTTCTTACCTTCTCATAATCAGGACTCACAGTGCACCCCCGTGGCATTTTCTGACTGCGACTACAAGATTACAGGGACTTTCTTCAGACAAAACCAAGCAAGACTCCAAGATGAGTTTCTCAAATTTGTGTGAATTAAAAAATTACAGATCCTTGAAAGACATACTTTAAAACCTAAGTATTCAAAAAACTTAATGTCTTCCATCTTTTTGTCTTTGATGGACTGATTGATCAATTTTTATTTACAGTTCATTCAGAATTTGTAAAGAACAGGAATAACAAGAGCAAAAGCCAGTCTTGCCAAGACTGGAAATTAAAATGTTAAGATACATTTTACTAGAAAACAATTCTTTCACAAGCCTACACATTTCTTTATCAGTTTGAGGTGTGAGGGGGATGATTAGATATTTGTCTTGAGTGACTGCCAGATGATGGGTTATTCAATACAGACCACCAATGCTCTGAGCTCATCAAGCTCTTGCTGCAGTTGATTGTTGTGCAGTGATTGAGTTCACATACCTCATTCAAGAGAAGTTCATTGAGCCTACTGATTACAATATAAAAACCCACATATTAATTAGCATTGTTATTCTTACAAGCAATCTAAATGGTTTGATCTCATTTTCAGTACTAGCTGACGTATCCAGGCCACAGGTTTAACACATATGCATTTTGGCAGAAGCTGGTAATACTAAGAAAGGATAAAACAAATCCTGAAAGAATTTCTTTTAAAATTTGCCAACCTCCAGCAACTCAGACCAAGTTTGTTAGAAAAAGATTTAGGGGATAGTAGTGAGTATGCCCAGGAAATCTCATGTTATCACAAACCAAATCATTGGCTTTGACTAAGTTAAACGTTGAGTGGTTAGCCAACTGCAAATTTCTTCCACAATGAACAGAGAGGAAGAGATACTTATCTATAGAATCCAGTTGCCATGAAAGTTAATATATTTTTCTTCCACTAGCTGATGCAATTGAAGAAATCTTAATTGGTACGGATTGCCTGATGGAATTAAGGTAAATAATTCCTCTTACCTTAGTGGAAACAGGAAGAGGAACATTGAATTGTCCCAGGTGTTAATTATTGCAGCAAACTTAAGTAAGAAAAACAAGAATAAGGAAGAAGACTAAGCCTTATTAATTGCTTCATAAAAATGTGGTTGCACAGAGCCCTGGAGGAGTGTTTAGTATGAAAATAGACTGAAAACAAGCAGGCTTTTGTATTTCTTTAAAGACATTCAGGATATTCCCTGCCAGCACACATAAATAATGGATTACCTAAGCTTTATTACTTTTTTTTTTGGCATGATTTTTTCCTTCTGTCAGGTTTGCAGCTCTTAAAGACATTTGTGATGGTACCATTTTCCATGGTGCTGCTGGTTTCCTTCTCCCAGCAGCTGGCATTTCTTATTATAATGTTTACTGCACAGTCCTCCAGGCCTATTTTCTTATACTCCCTGCAGTCTAATGAATGGTCCATGACATTATTACAGGCTCACTAATTTCCAACCAGCTATTGTCCCACGGATCAGTGCTTTCAGTGTGTTGACTCAGCAGACAGTTCCTCAGTCCTCCAAGTCTTGGGTTTGATAATGATTTCAATCCAGTTCAGCATTTCAGAAATGCTGCTGTGCTGCTGAGTCAGCTCAAATGGGGAGATACCCTACTCTATCTAAAAGAAGCACAGGAAAAGAAAAAACAGAGAGTACAAAGAAGTAGATTGAAAAATCATTGTGAGTGTTGCAAGGCAAAAGGGATGATGGTGCCAAAATGAAGCAAAGCAACCCAGTGATAATCAGGGACAAGAATGTGCATTGACCTTATCTTCACCCCAGCCACTAGCCAACCTCTTTGAAACCAAATGCCTTTCTTCTAACCCTCACCATTTTAAATAACTTCTTGGCAAGACCTGTGTAACTCATCATCATGGTCTGTCTTCCTCATTATTATTGCACAGTCAAGAATTTTAGAATCCATGAAGGTACCTGCGCACCTCTGAAAAGAAATATAAATGCAAAACGAAAATAACAGACCTATTCCCACGCAGCATCCAAGCAAGGCACAGTGTAGGCTTGGCCTCAAGCTTTCAATACCTAATTTTATTCCTGATTATAAAATAAAATGACGTATAAAAACAAGGACCATTTTATTTACTCACGCTAATGTTAATTAAGTTCACCTTCTTCACTTTCCCTCTCCTTGCACAAACACATTCAGTCACCAGGTTCTCTCAGTCAGAGGTCAGGTTCTCTTCCAATTAGATATAATTAAGGAACGTGGTCCAGTGTCATAACATGTTCCTAAGGAAAAGGCACGTCTTTATTTTACTACTCTTATTGAAAACAGCAATTTTTTTTCACTACAGCCAATATACAACCTATTCCTTTTCTGGACTGTAAATAATTGCTGAAGGTCAGTAATTAATTTCTTTGTTTTACAAAACAGGCTGCACTTAACTGCATTGAGACATAGTGGCAGAGGGAAATATAATAAAGTTTTCTCTATCTCTTTAAGCAGAAGAGATCTTTGCTATGCAAGGGTCGTAGGAAGCTGCTAATGAGACCCGACTGCCTCATTTAAATAGGCCCCTCTGGAAACCTTCGAGCAGACTATCATATTTGCACAGACCTCCACCAGCCATGAAAAGATGACTTTTCATGAATAGGCGTTTTGGGAGCAGGTCAGAATTCACATCCTGGTTCCATTGTGTTTCCTTCTAGCCAGTCCATGTGATCAAAATCTATTTCTCCACTTCTCACGGACTTTCCAACTGCTGATGTGGGGAAAAATTTAACCCATATAAGCTGTGTGAAATGTGAAATCGTTCTCTCAGGTAAAAAAAAATAAATTGGGATTTGAATCTCATCCTGGAAATAATATCTGCCTGAAATAGCTTTATCTGTACAATGAAATAATATTGATAGCTTCCACACTTCTGTGAGCAATAATTTTCAGGCCATTTTTGGCAGGAAAAAGAGCAGGAACTGAAGGACTCCGGTTTGACTCTAAAAAAGATAACTACAAATTGCCTTCTTAAATCCTTGACATTTTCAACTTGATACAATGTTTTCATTTTTGCTATGTAAATATGAAATATTTAGGTTATTTACAGTCTTCTTCCCAAGGAAAGCTGAAGGCTGTTGCTTGCTTCTGGGGTTCTGAGTGTCCAATATGGAGCTTGTTTTTGACTCCAAAGATTGTCACCCCTTAACCCTGTGGTGTAAATTTTAATGCCTGTCTCTGGCATACAGAAAGCTTCTGGCTTGCAATGTGTGCTTTGGAATGTAAAAAAACCCAGAACCAAACAAGTCAAACAACAAAAGGCACACACTCCACCACTCCTGCAAATACTGCAAAAGACATGGATTAAGCAACTCCTTTTGTTTATAAGTAGGAAGTCAATGAAAACCTGCATTATAATGCTGCCAGAAAATACGTTGACAATGCAAACAGAGCAGAACTCACCATGAACAGCAGCTCCTATTGCACCTCTTCAGCAAGATTCCATCAGCCTGCAAGGACTGATTCAACCTCCATGACAGATGTGAATTAAACATTTTGACCTCAAACAGTACTTTTCCAAGGTGACCAGCCACATTGCGCTGCTTCCTAAGACTCTCTCTTCATGAAAACTAAGGGTGAGAAATTTGCAGTCCCTGCTGTTGGGTGCAGGTGTATGCCTAGTGTAAATCATCTTCCAGGTATCTACTAAGAGAAACACTAAACGTTAAAGCCTTTTCAAAGCAATGTCCCTAAAAAGTCAGCTTAGCTGGATAAATACACTCAAAATATTTCAATCAAAGTTAGTAGAGAAATCAGATAATGCATGGCAAGTGTGATTCAAATTTACTCCTAGAGTAATCACCCTGTAAAAATACGTGCTTGGGTAACCAGCCAACAGAACAGAAGGTTTTGATCTCTTCTCTCCTCCTGTGCTAAATATTTGAACACAACCTCTATTAGACAAAAGAAAATCATGTGTGCTCCTGTTTCCATTCTCTTATGGGTTTTCTCCCCACTTTTTTTTTTTTTCTCTTAGCACATTTTGAACTCCCAGGTACATTATGAAAAAACAAACAGACCACACCCCAACAAAGACATCCTGCCTTGAAATGGTTTTGTGTTAGTGTTCCAAGCAATTGCATTTCAGAAACAAATATTCTTTAAGATATTCTTTATGATTTTAAGCACAGAGCAATAACCAAGAAGTTTGTCTATTGAAAACTGAGGGTGTTCTACTATAAAGTGAATAAGAAATCTCAGAAGGAATATTTCTCCAACAAATATTTCTGCTCTCTGAAATGTGTCACTTCCACAATTTTTTCTGTGCTCTGGGTGATACACACGACTTTACTGAAAATGAGCATTTGATTAGTGCTCTCATACAAATATGAGCCACCTCCTGTGTTAATAGCTAACATCTGGGGCTTTAAATGTGTATCAGGTAAATATCATGTAATTATAAGGGTCCATCTGACCTCAGGCATGGAAAATGAGGGAGATGAATTTGCTGGCCCTATCACCCAGTGAGCCAGAGGGATCAATTGATGGCGTAACATACTGCTAGTAGAAGATGTCAGAGGTCAAAGAAAGGTCATGAACTGATTCGTAGGGGAAAAAGCCTCAGGCACGACAATGACAAAGCACAACAATGATTTTTATGCACTTAAAAGTCGCAAAAAAGGGTTTAACATAACCACACAGTGAATTTTATGGGAAACATAGCAGTGGTTGCTAGTCTCAGTGCTCTCCACCAGGCATTTGGAGAGTTGTTCTCCCAGAGGGATTCATTGCAGCGTTTCTGGAACCACCAGCCTGTAAGTGTGGTGTGGACAGAGGCAGGACTCGCCGCAAGTGGGAGTGCGAGGCTCAGAGCCCAGAGAGATTTTGTGCAAGGAAGAGGTTGGTTCTGAACCAAGCAGTAAAGAAGACAGTGGCTCTGGAGGCCAATAAGTTTACATGTGTTTTCAGACAGATTTTTAGCATGCACTAAAAAGAAATAGTTGGAGCTACATTTCCCTCCTCCAGGGGAGAGATGTAACCAGAGTTTATTACAGAAGGTTGTTATACCACTGATGGTAATGAATTTATACAATTATCTGTACAAATATGCTGAATTTATACAAACAGCTCACAAAAACTTGTCTCAATATGTCAGAAGAATCATCTTTTAAACGCCTATCCCTCTCCAAGGAGAGAAAGGAGTCCAGGGTGACCAGCTCAGCTAATGATGTCTCTAGCATCACTGATTAGAGCTACCACTAGTCAATCTAACATTTTGCCCATCAGATCAAGCACTGGATTGACTTTTTTTAATTAACCTTAAATTCTCTCTGTCTCTGTTTCCTGCCTGGCAGTAGAGAACAATGTAGCACTTCACCTCACCATGGCTGTAAAAGGTAATTCCTTTGATGTTTTTGCAGTTCTCAGTTACGTGGTGACAAGAACCTGGAAGAGGTTAATACACTCCTGTCTTCAGACCTTGGAGATTTTCAGATGTCTTCAGTAAATAAGATAGGGAGCTGTGGCGAAAGTAAGGTGAAAACAAACATTGGTGAGGTGCTCATTTGAAAGGGTACAAATACATTGAATAAGAGCACTGTTCTAGTGAGAAAACTACTCATGCAGACAAAAAAAATATGATAGAATTTTAGTTCATCAATTAGAAAGGAAAACTAAGGCTGCATAGGTAAATACTTCTATGGTTTTAAACTTTTTGGTGATTTTAATCACAGCTTCAATGTTACTTTAAATACTTTAATTCAGATATAATCTGAGCAGTAGTATATTCAGCGCTATATGTACCACAGACATTGCTATGTTATCAGATGAAGGGCAGATTTTGCTACAATGAAGGTTTTGAAAACTGTTTTCTGATCGAGCACAAATTTTCACCATCGGCAGCGAATCAGAATTTGGGAAAAGGAACTCTATTTCAGCATTCAACTATGTATTTTTAACTCCAGCTTCTTAAAAACTAAAAATTAAAATGGACTCTTTAGATATGAAATGGAATTTGAGGGGAAAGGAAAACTCTAGTTTATGTAAGAAAACTAAAACTAATCATCAGATTTATTCGTCAGAATTTTTTTATATTATTATTAATTCCTCAGAAATAAATGTGGAAAAAATATCATTATCATTATCATTTCATTATCACTGATGTTGATCTTCATGTAGTAGCAAAGTACAGGTTTTGATGAGTTCATACTTTTTCATCTCCCTTTGAAGACACTGGAGAAATGTTTGTTGATTATGTTGGATCAAAATATATCCAAACACATTTGGGATATATATTCTCAGATAGGCTTTGTGTCATATTGCTGAACTTTTTTTTTGTTGACTAAGCATATGTTACTGTACATATTTTGCTACACAAAATATAGTCCTGATAGGGTACAGCTAAACATTGAAAGTACAGCTGGATCAGGAGAGAGATTTTGTAGAGTTATTTTGAGCCCAAGCTGCCACACTTAATTTTGGCAGTAAGCCTTGAAATTTTGTCGGGTTCTGTGCTCTTTTTGCACAGAGAAACACATTTCTGACATGAGATTTTTATTCTGATAGGTGCTACTTTAAAGGTCAAACCAAGATCCTACTGGGTGGTGATGTCTGGGAGATAACTATGACACAGAGCATATATATGCTACAGGGAGATATGATGGGGGACAACCCCTGTCTGCAGCCAGCTCAATCCATCTGAGTGATTAGTGTTGGCAGAGGCAGCAGGTAATTTGGAAATCAGGTGTCTAAAGCATCTAAGGGTGCTCATGGATGGGCAGGTCTAGGACTTCTTTCAGACACCTCCTGCCAGACTAGATGCTGCTGTTCAAGTCCTGCCCTGGGAGATATTCCCCCTCCGAGAGTGGGAAATGTGTCCTTTGACACTGAGCAGCCTCTGCACACAAGTGCTGGCAGCCAAGATCATCCTTACAGTTTCTCTACCTGGCAATCTTTTCTGTGATACAGAGAGAATACTTGTTTTTATTAGATACGTGAGGTATGCTCTGATCTTGTTTCTGATAATTATGCTGCACAGGAGAAACTGTCCCTGTTGCTAATTAGCCAGCTGGCATTAAAGGAATGTTTTACTTCATTAAAAGCAGGTTGGGGGATTATTTTTTATTCCCGTCCATCTCCACACATTATGCCTCTGTCGTTTCAACAGGCTGTCCTCCTGTCAGACTGAGCTTATTCAAGAAGTTCGGTAATTAAAAAAAAAAAAAAAGAAAAAGACAAGAGAAAGAGAGAGAAAAAGCAGACTGTTTAATTAAAAACAGTCTCTGAGGAGTATCCATTCCTCAAATTAATGTTTGTTCAGAAATAAGAAGGTTCTTACTTAAATGTTGAATTATTCTTTTAAGTTCTTGACTATGAAGAGAGGCACAGATTGTTCATGGCCTTTGACTGATGACATGACTGTCCACTTTGATTGATCAGTCATTCATATTAGCATGAAATTACCAAGGGTATGAATTTTTATGATGTTCCACAGTGTATTTTTTTTTTCAGGATCATAGAAACGTGTACCTTTGACAACTTCTCATGAACTTCAGTCATAGAACCACAGCTCATAATATTTTCTGCAAGATTCCTTTTCCCCAGTAAATTACGCTGTCTGAACCAAAGCAAAAGTTCTGTTTGCCGTTGTCAGATCAGCCGTCAGCATTCACACAGCTTACCCAAGAAGTATTCATGCATTTGTAGTGACATCAAAGTTCAAGACAACAAGTGTTTTAACCTGTCTGCTATCCACACTTGTCAGAGCCTGGTTTTCATGTACACTGCATGAAGAGAAGTAAAGGTGGTATCCAGATAAGCTATTTAGAGGATGTGCTTATTCATCTCCTTTGATCAGTTAAAGCATCCTGATTACAGTGGTTAGCTTCATGTATCATTCACCAGTTATAATCGACACTTACAT
The DNA here is from genome assembly GCF_000703405.1 of Apaloderma vittatum. NCBI lineage: Eukaryota > Metazoa > Chordata > Aves > Trogoniformes > Trogonidae > Apaloderma > Apaloderma vittatum. Next base: position 17,684 of record NW_009711872.1, read on the forward strand.
CTGAAGCAGTCAGCCCAATCTTTTCTGTACTAAATCAGTGGAAAGGAATATAAACCTCCAGGATGCAGCTCAGCAGGTCTGGTTTGGATGTCCATTTGAGGATGGGATGACCCCATTCACAGCACCAGGGGGTCCCAAGAAACAACTGAGATATTCCACCGCTATCATAGACTTCTCTGTTTTCACAGCTGAATCATTCACCAGACATTTCAGTTGTCCCATCTCTTAATTTTACGTACTCCAGCAGTATCTAATTTTATTTGAGGCACCGTGTTACGATGTCGCAATATGATCAGCTTGGACTTAAACCCATTGGTACCTGTTACTCAGGGCTGTAAAACTGGGCCTGAGTAAAGCCTCATGTGAAACAGGCTGCCTCACACAAACAATCCACCATCTAAGGAATTCAGGGCAGTCCAGCTCGTTTAAATAAGCCCAGGACTGGGTCTCATCTGTACACTGTTTCTGGAGATCTCAAAAGTAAGATCTTCCCCCAATTCTTCAGCTGAACACACAGCTTGTTAAAGCTTTGTTTGGAGAAAATTTTCCTCCACTCACCAGCCTCGTCTACATTTCATTGCTAGACATCTCTTGCCTTGCCCCTTGTCAATATTTTGATAGCAGCTGGATTAAGCAAACACAGGCCCAAGACATTCAGCTTAATTTGCAAACTCAAAATAGAAACCTCCTAGTGAAAAGCTGTTGATCTGTGACTTTACGTTAAAGGTTATTTCCCTTCTTGGAATCTGCCTGGTGTATTAAAACCTTCCCTGGCAAGAGGTGTGGACTAGAGTAGCAATAGTTTTAATTGCTCAGGAAGAAGGCGGTGAGATCCCAGACACAGCAGATGTATAGAGAGCTTTTTTTTTTTTTTTCTCAGAAGCATTAAGGCTGTGCTAAATACAAACATTGGTCATTGCAGCTAGCAAGATCTAATAAAAAGGATTATCCCCCTCTCACTTAACCATTTTGCAAGAAGAACTGTTGCCTGCCACATTATCCTTACTTATTCTTAATATTTTAGATTTGCTGCTGCTTGAAAGTAATTGAGTGCAACAGCCTTTGATTAGGACATAGAGTCAGAACACATGGTGATCACTTCCAGAGGTGCCCTCCTTGCAGGTGAACAAGAGATGTGGCACCTAGTTGGGGAGCACAGTCTTCCTACCAACCTCTTCTCCATCCTACAAGCTTGCAACCCACAAAAATCTCCTCAACATCTAGCAGTTGCCAAAAGATTTGTGCTTGTGCTGGCAGGAAGTACCATTATCCTATTATTTCTGATTTTACAGATTAACATGAACATCCCTGTGAAAGCCTGAGGCAAACGTGCTCTTACCCAGTTACAAATAGAGGGCAGAGAAGTGTTAGGGCAAGGGAAAGCAGAGACTTTTTGCCCAAAGCAAGGAAAGGATTATGCACCTGCAGAAGTAGCATATCAGCTTACTTGTGAAATTGTGAAATATGAGGTTTTGTCACAAGAGCTCTCAGCAATTTTTGAAAAAACAATCTTCTGTGTACTCATGTCTTCATGTCTTCCAGGCCTGTGGAGTCATTAGAAGGACACAATGAAAACTAAGACGTAGCTTTTGTTGTTCTGAAGGCTCTTTCAAAACCCAGGGCACCTTTGTGTCAAATCTACCAAACAGTTTGTGCAATTAATCTTTATGTGAGTTTTTCAGTGACATAAAACTTGTATGTTATATGTCTTGGGCAGTTAATCTTTAGGTGAGCTTTTCTATGACACATAACAAGGATGTTACGTAAACAAGACTTAAATATTGAGCCACAACCCCGCGCTCTAACTCAGTTGCCAACAACTGGCTGAACTCTTCATAGGCTGTGGTCAAATAAATTCAACACCTTACACAGTCAATTTTTACCTATAGGGAAAGGTGTAGTGGCTCTCAGATGCATAATAAAGTATAAGAAGGAAAATCCCATTTTTCTGGTGATTTCATGTTTCAAAGAAGAGGATATGGAATTATCCTGAGCAACCAAGATTACAAGATTTTTCAGACAAAAAGCTCTTATGCATCTTCTGAACATTTCCCCCCAATTTAGTATTTCCCAAACACCTTGATCTCTCTTTTTATATGTGTTACTCAAAGAGGAAGCATAAAATTGCTCAGTTTTTGTAGGTCTGCAATAGTTTGCTTCAGTGTGGCTGGTGTGGTTTTTTGTTTGTTTGTTTATGAAATTGTTTTAAATACAGATATAAATAAAAGCCACTATGATTATTTTTTATTTGAACGTACTGCAATAGCAGAGCAGTGCCATTGCTTGATGGGAAGAAACTGTGTGACATTGCTAAAAACTGTGATAGCTTGTGTAATGCTCTCCCCCGTGTCACCTAGAGGGCATATTTTTATGCATTGCAGATGTGGAAAAATTGTGTCCGAGGTCCTTTTGCTGCTCCCTTCCCCTTAATTTTGCCTGACTTGCCTTTCAGATCAAGACAAGTGTATAAACTTACCACGAAGAGGGGGAAAAGTGGGAAGGTTTTAAAAACAAAAGATGTAAAGCAACAGAAGGGAACATTATGTAAGAGATGTGTGGCAAATGCCATTTTTCCTGCTCAGCGGGGTTCTGAAGCACAGCATTAACTTTGAAATTCTATGTTGCTGGTGAGGAATAGTTTTAGATAGATGCATAGGGAATTTGATGGTTTTTTTTTTCCTTTCTCTGTCAGTGTGTTTTGCAGAGACAAGATTATAAAAACACAGGATAGGGTCACGATTTCTGAGATTTGAGGTCACTTTACTCGAGAACTTTTAGCACAATTATTTTTTTTTAAATATTGGCAGTTCAGC
>NW_009711872.1:20527-32537 GCF_000703405.1 Apaloderma vittatum
CTATCACAACACCACCTCCAGTTGGTATAGGGTACAAAGTGTAAGACAGAAAAGAAATTAACTACTGCCGAGATGACAGTAAGGTGATACCAGGTGCATCAAAGCAGATTTTATAGCTACATAAAAGTCTTCCAGTCTGTAAGTCCTAGCTCATATCGTAGGCTTTCAATCAAAATGGAGAAATTACTCAAACTGTCATTTAAAAGTTGGACATTTCAAAATACTGTGCTATGTCAGGCCTGTCCAAAATCAAATTTATGGCTAGACAAGCTATCCTCTGTACAGCTTCTTTAAATCTGCAATGATTGCTAGGACAGACTTTGAATATAAAGCTTCCATTTCTTTACCAAGTAAAATGGTCAGGGTACTGACCTGGTTGCAAATAACTTTTCCTCCCTGTTTCTTTTGGTGCATTGATTCTTCTAGCTGAGTCAATTCCTTGGTCCAAGTCATTATATACAAACATATTTACTTGCAAAGATGTTTACCATCAGGAACAGAGCTGGGGACTCTTTCTGGTGTACTGTTCAGACAACAACACCTTTAGGGTATATCTACTCGATAACACTCCATGTTATGGGAACGTGTGACTGATTTTTGATGCAACTAGCTCAAGTAGACAAGTAAACTACTCTTAGAAGCACTGACTTTCACATGGAAGAACCTGTCAAAACTACTAAATTTGCAGTTCTGTTTTGGTAGAGACTGAAGAGCCAATATCTGCAAGTTGTTTTGACCTTTTATGCTGAGAAACTTTCATGGATCTGCTGAGAAATCTAGGAGGATCTTGATCTTTTCTCCCCTGACCAGTTCTTCACTCTGATAAGTGAAGGCAACAGAAGTCCACAGAAGCAATGACTCACCCCTCTTACTGTGAAAGAACATAGAACACAGTTTGGGCTGATCGCCTTCTCTAGGTACTTTTCAAGTTTTACGGGTGTCAGGGGCTATAAACACAGAGAAGACAAGATGACCTGGTGACCTGGTCTCTTGGGTTTGCTGCAGAATAAGCTCTCAGAAGTATGCCTTGAACCAAATATATGGCACTGTACTATGGCAAACAAAAATCCAAACCAAGCCAACAAAAAAAAAAAAAGTAGATAATTTTACTTAGTATATCTTGGTATTAACCTGCATCTTCTGATTACTCCTCTGTGTTATCAGTTTGTGTTGTACTTTGAGATTTAGGGGAAAATCTATTACCACCCTATCCATAAATCTCAGTGGTGATGAGGCACATTCTTCAGCCTCATTCCATTGTATTTCATTGATAGATGCAATTTTTTGAGTCTTAATTGATCATTTTTTTTAACTCAGTGTATCTAATTTAATACTTGTCAAAATAAATGTTTGCTGTGGCTTTCGGAACACTGGTCTTTAAATATCCCTTGAATAAAGAATAAGAACAAAACTCACCATGCTCTGAATGACTAGTGATTCACACAAAAAAACCAGAAATTTGTTACATACTGATATTTTCTTAAGCAATAATTTCTGGACCCCCTTTGCTTCTAAGAAAATTCCGAAGTGTGCTCAGCTGCTGCTCAGTTTCTTACCTGATCTTTTGCTTGTAAGTTCTTTATTCCCAGCATGGTCTTCTGATCCTTTTTTACCTCCAAGGGTAAAAAAATGGAGCTGTTGGCACTATCCAAATACAAATAGTAGTCTAGCATGAAGATGGAAGGTGAGGAATTGCAGCCACCCCTTCACATCCCTAGCAAGGTTTAAATGACGTTTCTTTGCTATGAAAGGGTGATGGAAGTCAGGGAGTCCATGAAAAGAGCAAGTGCACTACAGATAGATCTGCTGAATCAGCAGAAGAAAGTGGAGCTGTTACAGGAGCTAAAACAACCTCTTGGAGGTATTCTGGGTGCTCAGAGCATTTTTGTGTTGGCTGGGTCCAGTACCAGTAGATACTCAGGATAAATATCAGACTTGTTTTATGCAGGATAAGTTAGCAAGGAGCTCTGGAATGTAAGTGCTCGTTGTGCCACTACAGCTATCTACCAGATTTAGCAAACCTTGCTATAGGTTACTGTGTCATTTTCTCAGATTGTAATTTAGGGCTATAAGGGCCCAACCACTGCTTTAAAATACTTCTAGAAAAATGATAGATGCATAATTCTAATTTGAACCAGATTTTTGATGAAATGACTAGTACTCACCTGCACACACATGCTAATTACTGTCTTCTAATGTAAGACTAACTAAGGAAGTTCTTAAAATTCAGTAACACTAGCTTAACATTTGAATTTTCTTGATTTTCAACTAGAGACAGATGCTTTGATTTTCCTTGTGCTCTTCTTCAGTTCACTTTCAACAAGTGTTTTAGGAGCAACAAGTGAATGAGAAATAGCAAGTGCTACTGAGTTCTCCTAGGTTGCAAAATATCTTGCCTGCATTTCAGTTCAAGGTGAAGATATGTTTGATATAGATATTCTCATGGGAATTGAATGTTTAAGGTTGTGTGTCCAATAAAGATCTAGGCAGTGCAGGATAGATAGCTAATGTTTTTGACAAAGTGTAGGGATTCAATTACAAAGCACAGATTTATAGAACCATCTGAAGTGTCTGGGTTATCTAAGATATCTGCACAAAGCTGGCAAAGGTGACCCAAGATTTAAGGGGACCCCTCTCTTCTGGAGCAGCTGGTGGCAAAGCAAAATAGCCTCAAGCTCTCCAAATATCACCAAATTTGTATCTTCAGGCAGCTCAATCAAGCCACAGGAATCTACTTGGATGAGCTAAATTATGCTCCGGGCTCCACTAACTGCATTGTCAAGCTTTCAGTAGATTATAATGGGAAATTTCACATCTGCTCTTCTAGAGGGGTTTACTGGCTAAATTGATTATAGTAGACATTAGGCATCTGACTCACGTGCCAACACCAGAATTTCAATATCTTAATCTATGAGCTGAATCATATACTAAAACAGAGTCTCACCTCTCCAAGCATTAATGACCACGTCTGTCCAACCCTCATCTTCTATTAAGCTGCAGCATCTGGCGCAAAGTGAAGAGCTTGCACATAGCCAATTATTTTATGACAATTACTTGGTAATACTGTGTAAAACAATAGCTCATATCTATGGCATTGAGGTCAATATAACATGCCACAGCCAACAGGACCTGTCATGAAGGAGTAGAGAAGTTATAGGGCACAAGCAAGAATGAAGCAGAGAAAAACTGTTTCAGCCTGGAAAATTCTTTTGGACTAACATAGACTTCATGCATAAATTTTTCTGAGGATTATAAGAAACTCCATGTCTCTCTCTAATCCTTTTCTACTGCACTAATTGCTTCTCTAAATCCTCCTTTTTAAACTCCTATTCATATTGAGTATTGCTGAGAGACAGAATTATTTCAGTGTACCGCAACAAAAGGACTTCTGACAGACACAGGAGGCTCTCAGTTGACAATTACCAGCCCAACAGTCACAAAAAATTTGTATATTGTTATCCTTCTTATAAGGACCACTGCTTTCACAGGCTAATTTATTTGTCCTGTGGCACCTTCAGTGCTTGAGAACTGCCAGGAAAATGCTTATAGATATTGAGATGATGGACTCCAAATTATATTGTCTGCTTAGTTAATTTCTAGCAGAGTTTTTTTGCCACTACCCTGAAAAACTAATGATTAGATTGCCTGGATTCTTAAAATAAGCTTTATTATTAAATCTTGCTAGACTTGCTTCAAGGAGGAGCTGGTTTCATAGGTTAACATACAAGAAACTACCTGTAAAACCCCACTGTTTCTATTGGCTTGTAGTAAATTTTTTATGTCAGGAGTAAAAGGATAGGTTTTTTGCTCATCAAAGTTTTCCGGTTAAAAAAGATAAAATGTCATGATATCACCACGTATCTTTTTAGAGTAAACAGTCAGATGAAGAGAATACTAGCTTATTCTCCACAAACCAGCTTCTGACAAATGCAGAGAATTTTCCACAGACTGAGCACCAGAGGGGAAGTGAAATTGTTCAGGCTTTTAGGAAACTAGGACATTTTGCTTGCAAATAAGGGATTTAAAGGTACAAAGAAAATATTCTAGCTCCCTGCAGACCCCTTTGGAAGGCTGCTGAGGACAATAAATCTGCCCACAATTTGCCCCATTAGTTTTCTTGGCATAAAAACCCAAGTCCTAATGCCTGTGTCTGACTTGCCACCGTGGGAAGGAAATCATGTTGACGGATTTATTTTTTTGCAAAAGCTCAGGATGGAAAGGTGTTGAGCTTTCTGTGCATGTGAGGTTCAATATAATTCTCTAACTTTTTCAAAATTTAACCTCCCATTTTAAAACCTTCAGAAGGATAATGAGGTTGAATGAGCTATTCAATGCACATCAATGGCATGTACTTTTTATTCTTCTCCAATTTTCATGATGCCTTGCTAAAAGGAAGAAGGTATGCCCTAACCTTAATGACATGTTACAGTCCCTTGATATAGAAATGATATCCATTAAGTTTTCAACAGGTATGAAACCGCTTTACACTTTTCCTCTAACAGCAGCTTGGGAGCAGTTAAATTCGATACTTTCCCATTATGCTGCACATCAACCTTTTAAATCCTTATCAATAGCTGGATAAATTCTTATTAGTAAACTTTGTAGGGCAGGTCTCCCTGGCAATTGAGTCCAACCAGAAGATTAGTGTCTAACATTCAAGGAGAGCTCTTTGCTTACTCAGTAAATTGAACCATCCATCATGTCGCTGAGCTCAGGCCCAATGGGCGTTAGAAAGACACCATGGTAATTTGCACAAAGTTCAGTAAGAAATATTGTTTCTAAATACAAGGAAGTTCAACGTGCAATTAAATATTTCAGATGCTTGTATCTGAGTATCTTCTTCTTTGTTACTTGTTTGCTCCTGAAGTTTTTAAGCCCTTTGTCCTTTACTGTGGTGGTGCTCAACAAAGGTCTTCAAATCACTTCCAGTGTCAACCAGCAGTTCTGTGTTTCCTGTTCTACAGAAAATGACTACTTGAAATGGGGCTGTTTAGTTCAAAGGACAGGTAGAAGTCCCTGTGTGACGCTGAAGATCCCGTAGTTCCTGGTGTTTATGTTCATGTCCAATGAAAAAATACAAGATGAAGAAGGGCACTTTGAATACTTTTTCTCCTTTCCTTTCCCATCTTGCAATGGTATTTTACTGTCTGGCTGCTAAACTGAAGGCTCAAGTTCTGCATTTTTTATTCTGGTTGCAGAATTGCCTGTCCCTTTCTTTCTGAATTTGCATAATGAGGTAAGATCACAAGAATGCCATCCTCTTTGGGACAAACATTACTCAAATTCAAATAAATACATTAAATGTAACAAATTTATTTTGAGACTATTTGAGATTGTTGGCTGGGATAAGTGCATGGATCCACCAAGTCTTTCTAGGCTGCTGTCTCTAGAAGGCAAACTGTCTCTAGTAGGCCAACTACCAGCACAGCTTATAAACAGAAATATAATCAGGATGGGAGCAGCAGGAGACTCAGCAGCATAACAGGCTTAACGAGGGAGAAACACATGATCCCATGTCTGTTTTCAAAGTAGCCACACTTTCTAGATGATAAAGCAACACCAAATGTCAGAAAGCTCCTCCTGAACAAAGTGACTCATCTGCTCTTTTTCCTGCATCCCACACAGCTGCCTTGTGTTTATGACAAGCTATGAACTGCCATGTGGGCACTTATCTCTGCTTGATCTTTCAATACATGCTTCTGAATTGTTCAAAAGGAATCATAAGGCGAACTGAATTGAGAATTTATTAAACAAGAAAAAAGACGAGGTCTTAGACTTGTCATCCCAGAGCAGCCACTCAGGTCTGATATCTTCTTCATCCATCCAACCATCAGGACTTATGCACAGGCAGTTCTCAGCATGGGCCCTGGATCTGAGAGGGTTTAGTTCATTTTAAGGCTATTGAAAAGAGAGAAAGGCTATCACAAAGAGAAAACAAGGAAGTGAATAGCAGTTTTCCTTTCCTTTCTCACATCCTAGGCGATCTGCTGGTAACCTCTTAAAAATCGACATTTAGAACAACTCCTTTGGGAAATCCAGCTTTCTGCTTGCACCTCAGGATTTGTCACAGTGCTCCAATTTTGCTTGGGATCCCTGTTTTTAAAACCTTTCCTGCAGCCTCAGAGTTCCCCACAAGAACCACTTCTTATTTTCAGTGTAGCGCAGTGTTCAGGTATTTTGTGACAGTCAGTACCAATAGACTTGATTTGGGTATAAAGCAAAATATAGTCACGTAGTGTTATTTCATGGGGCTGGCCATGTGCAGAGGGTATGTGAATGTGAAATAACCCAAGAGAAACCCATGCACTTCTGGAGGCCAAGTGGTATATATTCTTTGGGAAATCATATTGCTTATCCAGTCACGTCAGTAATACTGCCATAGCTGATGTATCTCACAATTTCATCACAGCATCCTTCTCTTGCCAACTCAAAACAAGTTGTTCCAAGTCATCGTGTCCCTCTTTCATTCTAATTGCACTTCCCTCTCGGGAATTTCTCCAAGGCTTATTGTAATGAAAGGTGTCATTGCTGAACTACAGATGAGTCTTTCGTTCTTAATATGACATGAACAAATAACAAAAGACAAATTCTTCCTTTGGAAATTTAACTCTTCCTGCATATACAAGAGTCAGAGAGACAGAAAAAAATAAAAACAAAAACAGAAAAGCCCACATCAGACATAATGAGGGACAGAGTTCCTAGTACTTTCTTCACATTACTAAACTTTTGGAGATATCTAAGACATGAGGACTTGCTGAACAGGAATCAAATCCATTGGGAGGGTCAGAAGAATAGAGTGTTTTTACAGGGATCTTTTCATTATGTTCTGGAACACAACTTTTAGTTTTATGTTCCACTTCATATGGTAAATATAAACACTGACTCTAATGCTAGTAAATTTTTATGATCTTTAACCCTAAAAATCTATAAATTGAAAAATAAAAAAAATCCTACTTAGAGACACCTCAATGATCTTCTTTTATTCACTTGCAGTGGAGCTAATATTTCTTGTTAAAAGTTTTGGTGTAGTAGGTTGACTTGAATTTCACAGATTTGCATTAATTACAGGTCATTTAGCTCTCACTCATTAAGCTAAATTAAATAACTTATGCACTCAGAACAGGTTTTGAAGACTTTTAGGAACTTCATAGAAAAAATAATGTTATAAATATGAATTATATTAACTTGAGGCATGCTTTGGTCTGCTAAGTCCAGCTACAGCTTTAGTGGTCACTACAAAACTCTTGTAGGCCTTCATGAGAAATAAGGGAAACAATCACTGACTAGAGGTGGCCCAGCATCTTGTGACAAAAGTGGGATATAAACAGAGTTGTTCTGACATCTGTATTAAAAAAAAAAAAAAGGAGCGACAAACCATGTGTGCTTTGATTTAACTTAGAGGGCCTGGGACTGAGTTGTACCAGGACCATGTCACAGATACACAAGTGTTAACACCTCATGTAGTAGACAACAAATATAGACATTTGCTATAGAGAAGAAATTAATCCTCTGGAGACAAAAAAAAAAAAAGGCTTTGATGTTTCTCACAGTTGGAACATGAAGCTTAATGATTAAAAGTATCTTTCCCCAGGTGTTAACGGTTGAACTTCTGAGTGAAAGCCATCACCCTGTTCACATTGAATCACTTTCAAGTAAAACATTGGTGTAGCAGAATAGAGGCAGCAGATCGAAGTCTGACTCCTTAGGTACTATAAATTAGTGCAGCTCTTCCAGCAGTGACATTATAATGATTATTTTCTCTTTGAGTGATTAAAAATAGTGCAGGCATGGAAAAAATAACCTCTTGGTGGAAGTCACTGAAATCTCTGAGAAATAGTAGCATCACATGCGCTGGTGAACATTACGTATCATCCTTGTCGATGAACGAGCAAAATAAAATATCCAGCTGCCATGGTTAGATCAACTGACTGTTGGTTAAAGTACAGCCCAGAAGTAACATTAATCTGGATTCAGTATTTGTTTTATAGATAATTGATTCTTGCTGCGGAGAGTCGAAAATCTATTTATTCCAAGAGATATCTGCCTTGTGACCACTGCAGACCTCAGTGTTCCTGTTCACGTATTAGGTAATGTTCCAATGAAATAAAGGTAATGTGTAAGTAAAATTAGGTTTTGTAGTCTGTTCCATGCCAACTCCAACAATTTTTATGGCCTCAGCAATTTGTCATGGACACGCTTTTAATTGAGGTTAGCTTAAGACACTCTCAGATGATCCTAATAGTGCAAAATTTTGAATACGCTTTGACTCAGTATTCTATTCAGGTCCATTGCACCATCTGCCTGCTGATAAAACTAAGAAAATGAAACACTGCAGAGTCTGTTCTGAGAGTCAGAAATGCAAGAAAACTGTCTTGCAGCACCCTTAATACAAAGGCATTGATTTCTGCATGCACTGAGGAAACCATACTTTAGTCTCCCTTGGATTGTCCTAATTATATCTGGATCCTTGACAGCAAAGGGAAGGAGAAGAGAGGAATATTGCTGACAGAGCAAGCAATTCTTATTTCTAGCAATGTTTATTTCTCCCTCACTGTGAAAATATTGCTTTCTTTTCTGTCCCTTATTATGTCTCCAAATTTGTTTTGTAGTGCTTACCAAGATAAAGATTGGGTTTTTCCATAATATATACAGCATTTTAAATAAAAACAGCTAGTCTTGATTAAAAAAAATTAAAATCAATACAGTCACTGTGATATCACGGTTGTAATGAACCTAAACCTATTTAATTTCATCTATTTTCCAAAGTTTTTGCATTGAATTACTTTTGCAGAGGTCAATAAATGCTGATGTGACACACTTTTCAACATGAGCTCTCTCAGATGAAAGCAGAATGATTCACTGGATGATTGGTTTTGTAATGATTTGGATGGGAGATTCATTATTCATTTAGTATTTTGAAACATTGTGAGCAAGTTTCCTAGAGTGCTTTGGAAACAAAAGGCCAATGTTTCCCTGAAGTGAAGTCATGGTGAATTGCAACTGAGAGCTACATAGGACCAAGGAAAGGAGCTCCAAAATAGCACCACGAAATAATCTGGAGGTAGTTCAAAGAAAGCAAAGGAATAAAATAATTTGTTTGCAAGTACAAAAAGAATCTACCTCCAAGCAGGAATTTAGGAACAGATTCCCTTCATCGACAGCCAACAGTCTTACCCGTCTGAATAAGCCAACTGTTTTACCCATCTAAACAAGCAGTAGTCTGGGCACAAAATCTAGACACTGAATTATTTTATGCATCTTAATCTTTATTTTAGTCTTCAGAGATGTCATTTCCACCCACCAGTATCCCTTGTTTCAGGGCTGCCGTTTGACCAGGATGGGCTGGTAGTTGCACCTCAGAAGATGAAATTTGCTCCTGAATCTCTGAACATGCTCTGATTGCTGCCCTCAAAATGTCTTCTGACATTAGCAATTACAGTTTAAACAAGGCAAAAGTGTCTCTGCTTGCTCACCGTGTAAGCAGGATACAAATATGAAATTGAAAGATGCTGAGAAAGCAAACAAACATCAACCATATGCACTTGTGACTTCCATCCAGATCCGAATAGGTTTTTTCAAGTGCAACAGTTCAGCGTTACACCACATAGGTTTTAGTTATGCAAAACATAAAAATATGGGATGGGGCTACAGTTAAAAACTTACAGGATCAGCTCGACTGTCGTGCTCCATAAACTTACAGAGATCTGGCGTCATATCTGTATAGTGAAGGAATAAGCCAAAATTGGGATTCTTAGTGCAAAGTGATACACTTAAATTCAGATGGATCTATCTGAGCTGCTTTAAGCTTGCATTATGTCCATTGGAGTAGTCAGTACAGGCAGAAGAACCTCAACAGCAATTTAGTTTTTTTCAATGTTATACTGAATTTCATGACATTGGTGTTTAATAGTACTGCTCCTCATGGTATGGCAGATAAGCTGTGCTCTTACAAAGAGTGACCAAAACTGAGCCAGGTGCAATGTTTCATGTTGTGTACATACAGAGCCTTACACAGCACGGCCCTTGTGCATGGCAGATTTGCATGTTATGAAAAGATGAATAAAAGTTTTGAAAATACTGGATTGACTATGAAAGGGAATTTAATGCTATTCAGCTTCAATATCTTCATCATCTACAAGGAAGATACGTTATGTACATATTCTTGCTGCTGGTTTTGCCCTTGAAACACTCATAAAAGTGTTTAATTTATAAATCCATTGAGCAGTCCCTACAGTTTTTACTACTTGGAAGTGTTGCTCAGGAGCTCACAGCCCACCCTTCCCCTCTAATCTCAGAGCACATTCCTAAGGAGAAGAGCACACACCAATATCAAACTGAAAGAGGCATTTGATTGTCCATTTAATTGAAAAGGGATGATTTGGGGACCAGGCTGCCACCGTAGTCATTTCAGTTATGCTACCAAATTTACCAAGCATGGATCTGGATCCATTTTCTGAGTAGAAAAAAACAGGCTATTCTCAACCAAAATATCTGCATGGTATAGATTTGCAAAAATAAAATCTTATTTCCAATATGCAGCCTTATTTGAAGCCCTAAACTTTCATGCTCCTATAAAATACAAAATAAATCTTCAAGTAGAAACTTAATTCTAAGAAAAATCAAAATATTAGCTTATGGAAGTAGCAGTTACTGGAGCAACCCAAGCTCTATTCTTTATTTCTACACTGTGCAAAAATGTAATTAGAGATGATGACATCTTGATCTACGGGGTACGGAAAATGGAGAGAAGGGTAATTTAAAGATTTCAGTAGAAAAATCTTAGCAAGCTTAGGTGCTTCAACTATGTGTTTCCCTACCAGATGTATTTTCAATTTACAGCAGCAGAAAAAGAAACTCTGAAGGAATGTTATCACAAACAGGAACAAATTCCTGAAACATATGCTATCAGTTGTGTGCCAGTACTTATTGCTAAGGTTAAAGGATATTTTTTCTAATATATCTAAGTTATACAAAGAAACAAGAGCAACTCTGGTATTTCAACAGGTTTACACCACTACTATATGAGTTTTGCATCAGCGCTTCTGGCCCTTTATTTACAACCCTCAATTTGTTTTCAAGCTCTCCCTAAGAAAGCTCATTATTTTAGAAAAGGTTCAGAGAAAGTCTTTGCTCCTCTGCCTCAGTTTCCCCTGGAGCACTGCCTTGCTTCCACATCCTCTGAGACACAGAAAGTTTTATGAGTACCACATACTTCACTACAGTCTCACTTACTCAGATAATCTGCTATAAGCACCCTTGACACCTCCTCACATTGACATTCACTATCAGGACAACTTGTTCCTGGTTTACCAAGATAAAGATAGAGAATAAATAATGTTCCCATGCTACATTGCAAAAGTGAATTTGTTACAAAGCAAAACTGCACTGGGAGCTGCTCTTTGGGACTCTTTTTGTAGAGGATTACAGGTTATACATGGAGTCATTCACTCTTGTTACCCATGTAGGACCTCTCCCCTGTCACCCTCTTTACAAGTTATCCAGAATAGCTGAAATGACTAAGAACTCTGCTGATTTATTCTAGCTGAGTTTCTCTAACAAGGATGGCTGCATATATGAACAATTACTGTGGTTAAATATCTAATACTCCTTCATTTTAGGATATGGACTGTCTGAATCGAATTTACATTCATTTTTTTTTATTCTTAGAGTTGTTTTTTAAGCAAAATGAGGGTGAAATATTATGATACTCTTCATGTGGTTTTGATTTAACGTAGCAGAATTTGATCTTATTGAACTACTTGTGCAGCGTAGGAGCAGAATCGTTTCTAAAACTGGAAAGAATTAAATGAACACAAGACTTCAAAAATTAATGTCACTAAAGGGGTTTTCATCACCTTCCCACAACTGTTCCGAAAGCCACTGAAGTTCAATAGAAAAATACCTTTAAGAACATGTCTTGAACAAGACAGAGGGGAAAAATAACCACCTAAACCACCTAATCTGTTTTATGTAGGCCTATAAATCTGAAAATATCATGGATTTTCCCTAC